>NW_019729213.1:0-2977 GCF_002891405.2 Cryptotermes secundus | reverse complement strand
CAGGTTTCCTCCGAGTACTTCGGTTTCCCCTGCCAAATAGGTTAAATAGGCTAAATAGCCGAAACATGTTAATCTATTCTCAAATTTGATGTGTTGTGACTGATAAATATAGTGCTCATCATTTAATTATTATATTAGTATAAAATTATATTGTTCTTCTTATTATTCTATTATTGTATCATTGTATTGTCTTATTGTATCGCTGTATTGGATTATAGAGTGTTTTGACTTGTCCTATGTCATGTATAATGATCCATGGATGTGAAGTGAATAAATAAATAAATAAACCAACAGTCTCCACACCTCAGAAACATATGAAGACATTGGCTGATAGCAGCACTTCAGATGTCACGCATGTCTTGCGTGCATCACAGCTGACACCACAAAGCACCTGTCTGGCAATGGAACCACTGACATAGGCTACTGAGAACACTTCCATGTCACCAGCATGTACTGCAGCAACCATGTCCTTCTGTACTTGTTGGGTAACATGGAAACTCAGGAACTTCATCAGGGGTTTCCTTGCCGCGACTTGTGGACGGATTTGCTGAAGAAGCATCAGGTGCCCTGAACAATGACTGTAGGTTACACACAACATTAACACCATCATCCTCACAACTAGTTCCACACAGACCTCTGATAGCAAGTGCACTGATGATGTTAGTCTTCAGGGCATCTACAAATTGTCCCAAAGTTGGGTTATTGTTCAAACCAGACTATGAACGAATAGCTTCAAATGTGTTCACAAGGTGATCATCAAACAGCTGTTGCCAGGTATTCACCACAGCAACCCACTGAAAGAACATTAAAAAGGAAATTAGTGGACTTCCTTACATGATGGACTTCTTCAGATTTGAAAATAACACACTTTACTTGAAAGGGACTGCCATTATAAAGATTTTGTATATTTCATTAAATTATTCCTCACAGCAGTCGTCACCACCTTATTCTCTTATAAATCATATTACTGATAGTGTGATTTGCTTTTCAAACATTTTTAATTACCCTAAAAACATTTGACATATCCTACATATACATAACTTGTGTATTGATAAGTTTGTATTGTAGCATCCTGTTGCACTCTTCCATCTTATTATAAATCTTATTTTACAGTCTAATGTGAAACGATTTATTAACTTTAAGTTTAAAATTTAAAACTTAAATGTTGCACATAAGACAGTAAAATAAGATTTATAATAAAATTGTATATTGATGTACAGTTTCATACGTAATGAATGATGACAATGACATTTGTTTGATCACATCTGGGTTCTTGGGACAATTACTTAAAAAATTAGCTCTCATTATTCTCACTAGCCATTTCTCTCATAACAGAACATAATTCATAGTAGAGTGCAGTGGTCCTTACCTGTAGCCAATACAGTGTTGTTTTCCTGCCCATACCGCAGCCCTGTAAAAGTAGAACAAATAGTCTCAAAACCTAGAAATAATTCTTCAGTAAATATTACAAACTTAGTACACATTCTAAAATTTTGGGTTATGTTGAATAAATTGAACACAGACATACACTACACTTAATTTATTCATTGAATTAAGCAACACATAGTAATTACACCATGAATTAAAACAGACATACCGTGCTGGATCCCTTGGAAAGCTGAAGAATTTGATGCCTTGCTTGCTGGATGACAAACACACAGCAGCAGCACATGTTTTCGTTTTCATGTCTATACTGCAAGAAGCAATACAAAAATTATAACACCATCACGGTACTCTTAGAACTCCTTCACATTCAACAGTCAATCTTTGGGATAAACCGAAAGTTGCAGAACATATCATAAAACAAATATCGTTTAGATGACAGTTCTCGATAACCTCAAAAATTTTAGGCTTGAAAGAATTCTATGTTTCTAATTTAATTTGTGGTAGCAAGCATAATATTCATATACACAAATAATATGTTTAATATGGAGCTGTAATTTCGTTTGCAAATGTCTACTTTCGTTTCGCAACCACATCAAATCAAAATTCATACTTACCAATTTGCATATAGTGCACCACGATAACCGCATGTAATTGTGGGTATTCTGATTGGTTTGTTTAAGCTCTCTGATTGGTAGAGATCTGTCTCCACACACATAGAGGCTAGTTACCGGTAGTTACCGTAGTTACCGTGTTTCCCTTTCCCCTGTCCCAGTTGTCACCCCTGATCGCCTACCCCACATATAATTGCGGGAATTCAAATTGGTTTGTTTGGACTCTCTGATTGGTCGAGACCTGCGTGCAGTATCTGCCTACGCTCTCAGAGACAGTAGTTACCGTAGTTACCGCGTATCAGTTTTCCCTATGTCAGTTGAATTTCCTGGTACCGTTGTGTTCGATGTAATGCGTAATTAGGTTGGTGGTGTTATCGGGAACGTGTTAAGGGAAGAGCGCTCCAGAGAATTGACATAATAAAAATGCCACAAGGCCAAAGGAAAGTTCCTTTCAGTGGGAAGGCAAAAAAGGCACAGCTGAAATCCAAGAAACAGCCAAAGAAACCGCCAGAAGGATCTGGTGAAAATGGTAAGTTTTGTACGTTTTGACTTCGGATTCTATGCAATCATGAAAAAGGGAGATGCTACAATAGGTCACGATCTGATTGTGCTCTCAAATTAATATTCTAGAAGCCAGTGATATACCCACATAATATACAGCTTTAAGACTATTAATATTTAATATATAAGATAATTTTCGCATTAGAGAACAAACCGTCCTGAACTTATGAAGCAAAAAATCTGTATGTCCCTTACAAGTCTGATGATTGTCCAGCTGCAAACCGAGAAATTTTATCGTTTCTACTTCTTTCAGAGTTTTGTTAAAAAACAATGTATTTAGGGGCTAGCTCGTAGCTGCTGTTGGTGTGAATTTTATCATTTTTTATTTATCCAGATTTAACACAAACTGATTATTTTGAAACCATGTATACATATGATTAAAACAACATCCAATTTTATTTTTAAATTATAGTAGTCTT
>NW_019729212.1:271455-274409 GCF_002891405.2 Cryptotermes secundus | reverse complement strand
ATGTGGAAACTGCCATAACATTGGTTCTATATCAAACTGTGACGCTATTTTAATATTTAATATTTAGGTGACGTCATTCCTATCATCAGACTATGGCTATAACCTAACAACAAAACAAAGGAACATCATCTGAACTCATATTAATAGTTTTAAGAAAATTAAAAAAATTTGTAGTGCGATATTTGCATGTAATTTACATAATTGTTTGTTAAAATATTTTAAACGTTACTGGAGCATAATTGAGCAAATATCCGAGTCATAACGATTTTTTTGGCGTATAAGTTTTAAATTTCGGATATATTCTACAGATCTTACCCTAATGTAGATAGACGTGAATGTAGCACGAATGGCTGCATCATGGCATACGCTAGAGGGAGTAATTAACACCAGGCGGGTAATAACGCCACCAGATTTTGAAAGTACTCGTCCAAATGTCCCGGACAGTTCCTCGGCGATAGCTGTTTCGGACACCGTACCAGCCCCACCAACTAGCAGCGTCATCTCGGACCCTTCCAGATCTGTCTCGTAGGGCTACAAGGGATAGATCAGTTACTGCGGGTCAGTTGCTACCTCTGTTCTGGGAAAACAGAACCTCTCAGCTATGGCTGTCTGATGAGATTTAACATAGAAACCGCAGATGGTTTATTCAGACTCTTGAAACAAACAATGCACGCTATGAGTCTGCAGCTACAGCCTCATTTACTGTACAGCGCGAATGAGAGAGGGGTTAAATGACTTATAGTTCCGGTAATCAAGGAGTGTTGGCTGTAGAGTTCGCACTGCTACTCACGGAGATAAGAGGGGAAGTCGTGACAGTAGAGGTCTACATGAATGCAAGTGGGGGTAACTGGGTTCCCGCAACGGTTCTCTGTACAAGGGAAAGTACAGACGGGAAGATTCTCAGGTTGGTCTTCCTGCGGGAAGTACTTCAGCATGACTCCAATGGGTATATAACCAAGGAGGGGTTGTGCAGATCTCTGAAGCATTTTAATCGCCATCGACTGTCTGGAAGAGCCCTTTTTATTTTCTATGGCCACTGGGCTCATCTCGGTGCCTCTGTTCGTGTTGAAGAGGAAGAGCTAGACATCCAGTCTCTTCGCCTTCCTGCCCACTGCTCAGCCAGAGCTCCCGCAATCGGACTAAAGCTTCTTCGTCCTTTGAAATGAAACTGGTAAGGAACTCTTAGAAAGTCACAGGAGGAAAATTCTGGAAGAGGAAATTGGAAACTTCAACTTCAGAAGTTATTAACCAAACTGCTAGCCCCACAAGCTGCAGCGGCTGGGTTTGGATATGCGAGGATTTACCCACTTAGTCCAGACGTCCTACCAGAAACGGCCTTCCTTCCCAGCTCTGCCTCAGAGGGGCCGTTTCACCGCAACCTCAACCAATGCCAAGACACCTCTCCCCTAAGGAAGTAACAACGAGGAACGGTCTGCGACTAGCAAGGTGTCTGTCATCACTCGCTCGCTCGACGTCAGCAGGTCGTTCTGTGCAGATGATACTGCCTTCCCCGAAAACTGTTCGGAAACTTAACGCTTCTAGGCGATCCCTTAATGTGAAGGCGACTTTGGTGAGTACAGATCTCTTTTCTGTAAGAGCAAGTCAGGGAAAGGAAGAGAACTAGACGGAAACTGAGAACCACGCACGAGAAGGAGAAATGCAGCCGGTTTTGTGGAACCCGCTGTGGGTACTATTTCGATCTTCATGCCAATGGCGATTGGATTCTGAGCTTGTAGTGGTCGGCACGGTACAACGAAAAACGTGACAATGAGGGAGTAGTGAACACATGACTTTGCGCTGTGTGACGGGGGGGTGTGCTCTTGTGACTGGCGACTCTGATTAATTCTGAAAGCATCTGATGTGTTAATCTCCTCCTTCTTACGAAACTTCACATTGACAAGTTCCTCTAATGAGATACTGAGACGGGGAGGTGAGGATTTTGACTTCAAATAACTGTGTTACCGCTTTACCGTATTGCGTTGCTGGTACCTGTATTCCTTAAGAAATTTTCTTGTCTGTAGGTCTTGAGTAAATCAATGCAGACGTGACTTTCGTTAAACCTGCCTGTATGGTTAACGCCATTTTGCCTTGTCTTACATCAACGTCCAATCTGAGAATGAGGGTCAAGGTTTTAGAATTTGCTGCATATCTCTGAAATTGTGGATGTAGTGGCTTCTTAAAAAATTAGTATTTTTTATTTCTGACATACAGTTCAAAGCTGTGATTGCCTGACTGAATTAATAGCGTAATTTTCCCCCTTTAAAATGGATATGAAAATTTGTTAGAAGATGAACAGAATTTTCTTCACAAACCACGTGTGACTCTATTTGAACTTATAATGCATGACGTCTGTCCGTCTGTGGGTGGTCACACATCAGAATTAATATGGATAAACAGATTGCGATGGGGCACTCTTAATAAAGTAACTGTTTTCAACCAAACTAAGCAGTGAGATCAGCAGAATTGCTGAAGACTTTGTAGAAATTTACAACATTAATTATTTAACAACCCTGTAGCAGCTGCAAGTGAGAAAATGTCGAGCTGAAAGCAAGACAATTCTTTTGCTGGGAAGAAAGGATCAGACTAACATACGCATTCATAACAACAAACCGGAAACGACAGAGCCTCTCATTATGAAGGGCGCAATTCCCTTGTGAAGGAGAAGACCAACGATCATATGGACTGAATTATACATCAGTTCTGAACAAAGTAAACAGAGGTTTAGAAGCAGGATATTCCATACAAGCACAAACTGACACAGCCAACCTGACAGCAGTGAAACGAGCAGAGATGTGCTTCGTGGGGCAGACAGCTAATTACATCATCCTGCGCCTGAAGGAACAACGCCAGAATTGCTTATCTTAGGATCAGAATTAACATTAAGCCTCTGAAGCCAGACTTCCGTCTACAGAATTCTTGAAAGCTCGGTCCACACCTCACAGAAACCACACCAC
>NW_019729212.1:252608-267691 GCF_002891405.2 Cryptotermes secundus | reverse complement strand
CCATTCGTGCTACATGACCTGCCCACCTCATCCTCCTTGACTTGATCATTCTAATTATACTTGGAGAAGAGTACAAGTTATGAAGCTCCTCATTATGCAGTTTTCTCCAACCTCCTGTCACTTCATCTCTCTTCGGTCCAAATATTCTCCTCAACACCCTGTTCTCTAACACCCTCAGTCTATGTTCCTCGACGATAATTAAATAATGTTAAAAATCTTGGGGGTGGGGGACGCACTGCCGTGTTCAGTGGCTGGCTTGTTGTCTTAGGTTTCTTTAGATAGAGTTATTGCAGTACTGTTCTGAAGGAAAGGAATTAAAGCACGAAACATCCTATTAGGATAACAGGTCTCGTGAGAGTCTCGAACCAGATACCTCTGTCAGCATGACTGAACTTGGCGCATCACTGAAACATAATCACTGTTAGGACTGAGGGGTTTCAAGCCCCGGCATAGGCAGAGGATGTTTCTGTCCGCTGTACTGAGGACTGTCTGTGTCTAGAGTCATGGTCTGGGGGCTAGCTTGCTTTGTTTCTGATCCTTGAGGTCGCTGGTTCTGATCTCGATCTTAAGAAGAACTATCCCGATCGAAACTTTCGCTGTATTCTCCAGTCCCTTCATTCGAATGACAGTATGCCTCCTTTATACTGGCCACGGCAATCCCATATCATCTCTAATATACCATTCGCAAACATTCTGCCATTCCATAATATACGAACTTGTAAACTGACAAATAACTGGACCAGGAAAAAGATAGAGCGGCAAAAAAGAATCGAATGAACAGACAAATGTATATTTCACTACAGGTAAAGCTATGATAGCCTGAAGCTGACCTCTCACCACGTTTGTGCCGTGATCTCGAATGCATGAAGTTTTGTCTTCACGCCATCTGTACGCCTTCATGACGTGATGCAGTAAGAATACTATAACAACAAACTAGTTTTATAGCTTAATATGCTCATAATTTAGTTCTTTCTGTTATTATTAATGGAATATTTTATGGAGTGAAGCTGTCGCTGTGCTTTTGTTTACCATCCGTCACTGAAAGGAGTGACGTAACAAATCCCCCGTAAAACAAGCGAATGAAGATTCTGACACGTGCCTGCATAACCCCGCCTCCACCCTCCCTAAATACTTCAAGGTTACTAACGTTGTAGCGTAGTGGTTAAGGCACTATGCTACAAGTCGGAAAGTCGCGGGTTCAAATACCGATGAGGTCATTGGATTTTTTCAATTGATCTAATCCTTCCTGCAGCACTATGGCCCTGGGGTTCACTCAGCCTCTAACAGAAATGAGTACCAGGAATTAAAAAATAAACAATTTTCCTGGGGAGTAGAGCGCGGCCGGCGCGTAAGGCTGACAACCTTACCGCCATCTCTGAGCCGATTGTCTAGATAGTGTGCGACCCTTAACGTCTCACAACCCCATGGGCTCTCATGGGCTGTTACAGGGATAGCTTTACTTTACTTTTTACTACTCAAGGTTACTATTGCGCAATATGCCAGATTCTCAATTTTTGATGAGTACAATACAAATTCCATATTTAAAATGGAGTTTATAGGAATGTATGTTAGTTGCTAATTCCGAAACTTAACCGGATGCAACACGGACGAAAATTGTAGATATACTGGAAACCATTCAGTGGGCCTGAGTTCGAATCTGAGGGCTTCCACACCTAAATGCATTATCTCTTCATAACACTCTACAGTTTTTATTCAACAGCATCAAACTTCGTACAAACGTCTTAGAACGGCACGGTACAGTCCTATATTCGACTCCAGAGGTTTCTGTAAATGAAATTCGTTTGAATAATTATGTAATGGCATTAAAATTGTGACAGAATGGCGGGACTTCAGAACCAGGTTTAAGTAAACATGCATATGTGTTACATAGCTCACATCAGGCGAACATCAATTTTATTGTCCTTTCTGAAAAAGACTCTTTGGTCGGGTGTGTGCAGAAGTATTGCAGACATCATGCTGAGATATGTACCCGTTACTTGAGATCTGTGGCAGGAAAATTATTAATGTTTAAGCTCTGTAAGAGTGGTTAAGTAATTTGAAGTATTAAGTATGATGATGAAGAAAATATAGGTGTATATATATAGGTTTATGTGACAGATATTCTGGGTGTGATGCTGTTTCATTTACGGGCACTTGACAGGTTTGAATTGCATGGACGTGTCTTGGGAAAAAGAAAATCAAACAACACACATCTTGAGCTGCATTTGGTCTAAATGTATGCCCGTTAATAGTAATTACTTCTATATTTAGATAAGTAATTATCCTAATACATGGAACAGAAAGAGTTTGGCTACTTTCATACTCGTATTTGCTACCAGTGATAGTTCTGCTGGATTTGTTCAGCCCTTTCGAGGATTCAGTAAAAGGAGTTTTTTCTTACAGACCATAACCAATTGCAGTTGCCACTGCTGATGTTGTGAAAATACATTATTGGGGAGGTGTACAATATACTTGCTTTTTCTCTCGCGTTTCCAATTTTGCTGTGCCATTAAGACGTACGTTCCCTAATCCAAATAGAAGTACAAGCATGTTCTAAATAAATGTATATAAGAAGTACTCTCTTCTGGAGTGTTACATCATGTGCAACAGGAAGTACCACTCTATATACAGCCATTCCCTTTTGCACATCAGCAAGCAGTTCAAAATACAAATCAGGGAACTATTCTAACAAAATCTACCTCAGTGCCACAAACAGCCAAACAAGCAAAGGAGCTTCAGAGTAATGAACTCAATAGGCATGTTCAGCAGCCAGTTTCACCACTCCATCAACCTCACTTACCTCAAAGAACTACTTTTGTACATACCTTCCCAACTCAACGATCATCCACCAAGATCCAGCCACTTCAACAGCAGCAAATTCCTGGAAATAGGTTTCCCTCTCAAACTCAGAATGTTCAGCATGAAACAGTTCATGGCATTAAAGCACCTCAGTTACAGCAGCAACAAAAACCTCAGAAGAAAGTTGTGCAGAATCAGCAGAGAGTAGGTGAAACTATTCTCAGTTCAGAGGAGAAACTTTTTCAGAAACAGGCTAGAAATGCAAAATATTCCTTCAGTTCTGCAATAAATGATAACATCATGGACAACACTCAGATTCGTCAAGAGGAGCGCAATGGTCTTGAGCTATCTGGTTGCTACTCATATAGTGATGGATTCTACAAACGCACTGTCCACTACAAAGCTGATGAGCACGGCTACCGTGTAACAAAGTAAGTACTGTCTTGTTTGTAGGCCTATCTTCAATCATCATTTGAGTATTCCACGCCTTTTTCACATTCATGATGCACTATTTAGTCTAGCTGGTGGTTCAGTATCAGTAAGTTTGTCCACTATGTTCTGAAAAGGGATAATAATGTGTTTAAGGTCATCTCAGCTTTAGATCAAATTCTTATGCATACACAATAACCACAAATAATTTTTCATATTCTTAGATACAAAAAACCTGAATACTGTATTGACTTTTTCTTTAATGAATAATGCAAAAAATGTGGTCTTCTGTGTTATGCATCATGCAGCTTTGTATATGGTTACCTCCTGCAAAACTACATGGTATGATAACCCAGACAATACAGTCTAAATTCTCATGATTAAAAACTCAAATCTCAGGTTTTGCTATTTGTTCACACAAAATGTGTATGGCATTGTATTATATGAAGTGCAGCTTAATCCAAATATCTTAGTAAGCTGAAATAGGCATGGACATAAAGAATGAAAATATGTAAAAAAAATTGAATTGCTCCTCTTCTGTGAGAGTAATCATAACTTCCTTCACAAGCAGACCTTCTAAAAGAGTAGATGCATAAATAAGTTACTTTATGTTTGAACCACAATGATATAAGAATTATTTTCATGTCAGACACACATTTAAGGGGGCATTAACATGAAAAATCTTTAAAAATATTGAAATTTTTGTTTTTGTGTTTTTAAACTAACGATAGTTCATAGAAACGTCCTGTAATTTTTTTTTTTGCGAAATTCGAAATGTCACCCCTCCCCCGAAGTATTTAAAGTCCAGCTTACCAGGAATTTAAATGCCTGCTCGAGGGAGCCACGCCTTCTACGACATCATAATCTTTTTTTTTTTTCTGTTTTGGAATGATTTGGCTATTTATAATTAGCGGGTTTTGTGTTTATGTTGGCTAGACTGGTCGGTTGCCTGTCTGGAAAAGAAATGACGGCTATTTCCGCAGTATTTATCAATATTTCCTTCCTTTTCTGTGGATCTTCAAAGATTTCTTTGTGAAAGTTGTATTATCTTTTTCAGAATGCCACATGGTGAATCTCGTTGGTCTAAAAAAGGAAATTCCATGGTAATATACCGAATAGAAATACCATAAATGTTTATGATAGTGAAAACTCTGAAAAGAATAGTTTTAATGTAAATATAGATGAGAATGAGGTTAGTAATGTTAGTGCCATTTCAAGCAAATTATAAGACATTTTTATATCACACGAAAGTGAAAATTTGAAAGACTTACCGGGTTTACAGGCTTGTTTCTGTGGCAATAATTAACAGTATAATAGAAAATAGTGTGTGTTCTGAATGTAAAACTGGTCCATTAAAAATCAGGGAAGATGTACAGTGTTGTAGAGGTTGGGCTTCAAAGTTAGTTCTATCTTGTACATCATGTGGTTGAATAAAAACTATTTTACTTCTCTCACTTCAGGAAATGGACAGTATCAAGTTAATCTTAGATCAGTATATGCACTGAGATGTATAGGAAAGGGCCATGCTGCAGGTGAAATTTTCAGTGCCATCGTGAACCTACCTCCACCAGTAGCAAATTTTCAACGTTACAATAAAATAGTTAATGATACTGTGTGTGAAGTAGCAGAAGACTATGAAGAGGGTTTCTGCAGAATGTAAAGTTGTAGATGGTGAGGGTGATATCGCTGTGACTGCGGATGGTACCTGGATGCGGCGTGGACATGTTTCCAAAACACAAAATTTAAACCACTCAGTGGTATGATTTGGCAGGGATGCCCTAAGACAGGTTTTGCATCCACGTTTACAGTTGAGACAGCTGTTGATGCTGCTGTAGCTTGATTCAGTGATGGCAATATTACAAGGGCAAAAATTCTGAACAAGATGGGAATTGTTCCTGGAGTTTGGTGTCTTACAACATTGCAGAAACTGGATGAAGTGAGAATTCTGCAAGCAGATTTCAGGACAGAAAGTGGTGCCCAACAGGAGAGAAGAAAGAAAAGAAAGGCAGCTAGAGGTCAAGATGATGAAGAGGAGCAAAAGGAGGCAGATTATGGAGCAGGAGAACAGTAATTGTATCAAAGAAAGACCAGAATACAAAATTATAATATGAAGATGCAGCATTTCTGTTTTTGCTTTTTCCCGCAAACTTCAGTTTTATTGATATAATGTACCTTTTCTCAGAAACTAATCGACCTATTGACTTGAAATTTTTTGTGGTTCACCGTCATGTATACTAGAAGAATCTGAATCATTTAGAAATGTAATTTTGTGAAAAACATGTTTTAAAAAAATAATAACAATAGAAAATTATATAATTTTTTAAAAAAATTTAAAATTTGGAATGAGAGGCAAGATGCAATTTCTAAATGATTCACTTTTTAAATACCCTTGTTTTCTAAATGTAACAAAAGTTTCAGAACTGGATAGTTAGTAGTTAATGAGAAACGGTACATTGTTTATCATAATGTGTTAAATTATTTATAACAATTTATTAACAATTACAGACTAAGATAATTCTGAATATGGTATATCAAAAGAATAGACATTGTTGAATAGGTAGCATGAAAACCTGATTTATGAGTCAAAGTTTAGTAGAATGTGTGATTTTTATAGCGGACTGGAGGCTGATGTCACAGCTGAGATTTGAAATGGGCATCTCCTGAATACAAGCAAGAGGTATGTAGTACCCCTTCAGCCAACTGGTGAATGGAATGTAAGATAGAATAAACAAATTAACAGATGAATGTTAAGGAAGATGTCATGGCCTATTTATGAACATCACAAGGCACTTTCTTATAGAGATCAAAGAAATGCACAGAAAGTTTCAGTCATTAAACATAGTGCTCTGTCAAATTTCAAACTGCATACTTTTGAACAAACATTAGACACATCAACACTGCACCAAATGCAACAGAGCATTCTGCTTAGTAACCACTCTGTTCTGTAATAAAACTTACTGCAAACTGAACTCTGGGCTGGACAACACTGCTTATAGTTTTCACATATCATAACCGCAGACATCTGTGAATTATGCTGAAATTTCTGTTGTTATGTCTCCTAATTGATAGAAAAGAATAAAGTGACCAAGTGAGATCCCTTGAGTCCCTGACGAATTGCACACTGCTTTAAAGGCTAATCAAGTTCCTTCACTGGTGTGTCAAAGTAACATTTCATAGAGCTTGTTTGAAGAATTACTTCAATTTGAAACTGGAAGTCCTTCACATTTCCTTCATATAAGTAAGTTTCTCATATAAATCGAAATGAAAGTCATACTGTATACATGTTTATTTTCCAAATGTGCCCATACCCTTCTGTAACAAATTTACAAGATACAAATCTATGGATTGAAGACAGAAGGACAACTTCTTTTAAATAACAGAATAGTTTCATGTGCTCAGGATGATGATTTAATTCCAAATGAGACTTGCTGTTGGCAAGAGATGATTATTCTTAGCATTTGCATTGTGGGCTCCTATTTTATTCTAGGGATGAAGAAGGTTAACAAATACACAACTAAACAGTAATGTCTGACTAGTCTGCTGCTTCACCATAAAATGTTTCCCAATTGAATGAATACCTCATCTTTCGTGTCAAGTGCTTTAGTATACTTCCCTAATTATCTCAGAGGAGAGAGTGGGAAATCACAGTTAATTTGTGGAATTTTCACAAAGATACTAACAAATAAATAGACTGCACTCAACTCAAGAATGCACGTATGGGTAGAAATAAATAGGAATTTTGTGGAGAGGACTGAAGACTGTGTTTATAACCTTCTGACTAGTTCTGACCTGGTTCACTGCTTACAGTGGAAGGAGTAGGGGGCAACTCCAACCGACGGCGGATTCTCTGGGCACGTTCCGTAAATGCACGCACCAAGTGGTGAAATCTCTGAAGGATGAACAGTTGACTGTCAGCTTGAAGGCTACTAGAACACAAAATTATCGAACCAATTAACTCATTCACATGCTTTAATGTATAGCGATGTAACCCCAATATATTACATTATATGTATGCTTTAATTTTTCATGATTTATGAACTTAAATATTATCATGGAACATTTCCCCATACTATGCAGTGAGTATCAGGGGCAATTTACCCAGGGTAGAGCGAGTGGGGCATGAAACTGACCACTCACTCCATCTAATGCCAAGGTCAAGAATGGTGGAACTCTACCTCCACTTCCCCATACGTCTTTATGGCCTTAAATAAGGGCAGGGACAGATTTACTTGTACCTTTACACTTACCTGACATACTGTAGTAGCTGTGGGACCTCAGCCCATTAAGTAGACATTTGCTACTTTAATTCTTGTGAAACTTCGATGGATTACGTCAGAAGTGTTCGCTTATTGGACAGCAGATATTTATGTGAGATCTGAGGTAATAATGGCAGGGATTATGAAGGTTACTCCCTTCTGGGATGTGATGCCATGCAGTCTGGTAGATTTTTATCAACATTTCAGAGGGATCCCTTGTTTTCATCTTCAGTGTAGAAGAGTCTTGTGCCTGAAGTTATAGGATGCTTTAAAAAACAGTGATAAATGTTGACAGTATTATACGTCCCAGAAGACTCTAATTTTATCACACATTTACCTGCAGTTAAGTATTGTGATAATTCTGAGGCATCTATTTTGATGTTATGTACGAATTTTACTAAGCAAAATTACATAGTATGTCAATGCGTTAATAGCTCATGAGGCTCAGGAAAAATCACGTGTGTGTACCTCATCATTAGGAGCTGGATTTTTGTGCTCTAATAATCCCTTAAATATGTATGCATTTATGCATGAAAACTTCCAAAAATGCATATAAAAAGTTAATACCAAATATTAAAATTGATTTTACGTTATTACAAGACCAAGAAAATTAACATTTAAGTTAATTTTATGTACTTACTGGATGATTCACTTGTAATGAAAGGCAGTACTTAAATACAAATCATGCAACAATGCCAACATGTTTTCATTATAATTAAAAAAACAACGGTACTCACAATTAGCTCTCCAAGCTTTCAACTTCTCTTCTGTTGCAGTTCACAATTACTACTTAAATGTTTTAGGTTTTTTATAGTTAGTCGTCTCCTGTTGTCTCGTAAGATGTCCTTATAGCGGGATAAACTTCTCTGCGCCTCACAGGAATTTAAGGGCACATGTACAAAAGTCGCTATTTGCTCCACTGCAAGTGATTTTTTACTTGGCAGTTCAATATGTTTACTGGCTAGAATTTCTTCGATTCCACAAATTTGTTCATATCCTGCATTTTTTTAAAGAATGCTGTGTACTTTTCCTTTACTACTTCACCAACTCTTCTAGGAACTGAATTCAATTTGGACACAGTGGTTTTGAATACAATCAGTGATTGGTACACAGCAGTATTGCTATTGCATGCCTCCAGTAAGAATATGGCGGATGGAAGATGAGAGAAGTGAGTAGATATATAGGAAAGATTAGTTTCTAGTTCTGAGGTTTTTAGTACATCTTGGGCAATTTGAATTGATGCTGCACTTTTCAGCTCAAATGTATTCACGACATTCCTGTTTCTAAATGTTCAGTATAATAACTCGCTGCACACAGCCACGTGCTCCAGTGGAAGTGGAACATTCGGTACTACTGCTTTAAAGGCTTCTTTTCTATATGGGGCTTTAACAAATGCCTTCTTCACAGGAGACACCAACTTGTCAACAAGTTGACAATTTGCATGAATTGTTTATGCAACACAGTGCAACCCATGGGCAAGGAAAGGCAATTTTGTGTCATATTTATCATATATGCACCATCAAACCATGTCTAAAACTTAAGAAATGAAGTGATTCATACATATATTCAAATGAGCATATTTTTTGGTTGTAAGAAAGAAATATGCATTTGCATTAAAATGCGGTCCCTACTCATCGTAGACGGAACTTCCTATAGTGCACAATGCCAAAATGAAATTGTCAGAATATCAACATGCAACTGAAGTCAGAATTCTCTTCAGAGTGTGTCATTTCTTTTCTCTGACTCAAGCTCAGCCAGGAACAAGTGGATTTTTATGTATGCCTCTCCTTTCCTTCACACCTAATACATATCGTAGTATCTTCATAGCAACTGTAGACGGTATAAGATTTTGAACCAGTTAATTAGACACTTCAAGCGTTCTCCTATCTGGTGTGTATAAACATAAATTACACCAAAGGATATTTCTATAAAATCATACTAACAAGTTCTGAAATGGAAAGTCCACACTTACATGCAGCTGTTTTCATCACTACTGCTTCTGTAGATGTTGGTGCTGATGGTGGACTGTCTGTCAGCATTGCCTTGTTCCAGGTCATCCAGAGACCTCACAGAAAGAAGCATAGGAATGCCCAGAATTGTCGTCTCAACTGACTGAAGGCCGGAGATTTCTGCACCAACAATACATGCAGATACATGACGGCTGTATGAACTACGTGTATTATTGTCAGTATTAAAATACATATGTATAAGTCCATTCAAGCAGAAACCCATACAATTTCCGTTGACTTCACTTCAACCATTCTCCTTTGCAGCCATTTCATTTCACTCTTCCAAATTGATCAATTTCCATAAGGTTATGGCACACCAATGAAATATTCATTGTTTGCTTCTCTGAGTGTAAATCTCTGAAGTTCATTTTTCCACTCACAGTTTACATCATATTGTTTGATCTGGTGAATTTCGGTATCATTCTTACACTCACTTTAATTTATGCTTTCCTGACAAGGCGAGTGACATCCACTAAATGTTAACTATGAACAGTCTGGCAGAATAACTGTCAAGTATCTTAATAATTATAGTAGTGATTTTTAAACACAATGAGAGCAGTTTTAAATTGAATAATATGTCATGAAATCATGTCTATCATGATTTCTTCTTAAACTGTATTTTCATATTTCACTTTTCTTACCATGCATTTAAGATCTCATTCTGTTTCAAGTACTTCTCTATACCGTTAGGTAGTGATATTCTTATACCATAAGAATAACAGGCATACCATTTGATTTTGTTGCTTTGTATATCCAGAAGGAGAACTATATACCGCCTGTTCACTCATCCATTCATTTATTGTACCTGTGGGCCGCCGCTGTTGCCTTGTTTCTTGCAAGTCACAGAGCTGGGATTCATTGCACCAGGACCCAGCAGGCGGCTGTCTATTTATTTTGATGAGACTGTCCAGTTGCAAGCGCTCTGGGTACACCATCTGCAGGCTTCTCCAACAGTTTTGAAAAACCAGGGCATGTGGTTGCATAGTTGATTGAGGCACAATACTGAAAGCCGGAAGGTCGCGGGTTCGAGTCCTGATGAGGTGGATTTTTTCAATTGACCTAATCCTTCCAGCAGCACTATGACCCTGGGGCCGGCTCAGCCTCTTAACAGAAATGAGNACCAGGAATCTTCCTGGGGGGGGGGGTTAAAGAGCAGTTGGTGCGTTGGGCTGACAACCTTACCGCCTCCATGGCCTGTTACAGGGATAGATTTCTTTAAGGGCTCTGAAGTACAGGAATGGCCGTGTCTATAGGCAGACACAGCTCTATTCTGGGCCGTTTCAGATTTGTTCCCGAAATTTTAACCCCAGGTTTGAATCCTCACTACCCACACGCACATACATAGCACACACACACGGGCTTAGAACCGGTTAGAACTTTGGCGGTTTCCAGTAGAGGGCGACTTGTTCTTTTCATAGAATAGCCATAATTATAATTTTCCCTTTGACGCAATTACCTTTTAAACCAACTGGAACGTTTTTCGATATATTCATTAAATGCACAGGTCTGTTATTAGTGCGCAACACGGTACAAAGAAAATACTGTCTTTTTTTTGTTAATCGAATGTATCATTAGTTACTATGGGATTCTACTAGGTTCTAAATTAGATAGACGTGATTTACTCCATTGTTGACGCTAGTTAGACACTATTAGTTTTTTACTAGTTCTCCTTTCTATTCCATGCCGTGGGGTCATGGACCTTGTTATTAGTTTGGTTCCGTGACATAAATTTCCACGGATCTATCTATCCTGGTCCCACGCTTGTACGTATTTGGAACAATTTATAAAGTATATTTTTCTTATTAGCTCTCATGTACTTAGCCTGGTCTCTGGTGTTTATACCTTTTGTGTTTCAGTACAGTGGTTGCGAATTGATTGAGGCGAGTTCGTTTAAACAGATGTAAGAGAATGGCTATGTTTCGTCAATTGATGGTAGAAACATCATTTTTTTTTTTGTTTTCCCTGGCGTGAGGCCGGAAACACAACAAGCTTCACAAACGTATTTTTTTGGACTTAGGCTGGTCTGCGGTCGACCAGGCACCGAGGCTATCTCGTGATTAGGGACCCGGAAGGTTGGGGGTTTTCCTTCTCTTGAGAACGGAAGCATATGAAATTTCTCGAACGTGTTTTTCTTTGTTTTTGTCCAACTTAAGCCCGCGGATTTGTCCGTCTTTCTGCCATTAACCATAGAAGTGAAGCACTATACCACGAAGACACATGGGGGTGTGGAGGTATAGCTCTATCATTCTTGGCCTAGACACTAAATGGAGCTTCACGCCCCTGTTGTTTTACCCCCGGTACCCATTGGGTAGGAGACTCATTTTTAACCATAGGAATCTAAACGGTGGTCTTCAACTCGGGGTCCTTCTGTACGCTGTCGCAGATTTAAGCACGAAGGTCTCTGCTACGGTACAGGTCCGCAGATAAGGCCGTGCGTATGGTCCGCCTAGCTTCTTAACGACTTGTCAGTCGCCCTGTTCCACAAGGAAGTGTATCCCCGTTATGTTTCATTATACAGTCATTTTCATGAAACACAATGCGGTATAATTTGATATACTCGTATTATATGATAGTTTACTGGATGTTTGAGTACATTTGGTTTGGCATTTGATGTAATCTGATAAATACGGTATGCTACATGATATTATTTGTTATATGGCATGAATTTATGTGGTTTAAAATGATGCAAGATTTGAATTCCTGTAAAAATTTATCTCTTTAACAAGCCGTGAAGGCCTGTCGAGGCTCTAGATAGTCAGCTCACAGATGGCGGTAAGGTTGTCAGCCTTACGCGCCGGCCGCCCTTTACTCTCCAGGAAGATTCCTGGTACTCATTTCTGAGTCGACCCCAGGGCCATGGTTAGGCTGGGAGGATTAGATAAATTACAAAAATCCACCTCATCGGGACTCGAACCCGCGACCCTCCGGCTTGTAGAATAATGCCTCAACCAACTACGCTACCGCGTACCCCCCACTTCTGTTGGTACGTTAGACAAATCCTTAGTCTAGTCTTAATTGTTTTCAAAATGATTCCATACACAAACAAGTGTTGCAGAATTGTATGGAAGCTGTCAGATTTTAACCATCAATTTTACAAAGTCCTCATGTTCAAAATAGGGCAGGTTAATACGAAGATAAGATTTCCAGAAAACTTTTGTCAAACAAACCTATGTATGAACACAGAGAAGGCACAGGCACACAACGTAAATTACACCATTTCTTACAGGATGGGCGAATGTTTCATTTCAGACGCTCAAACATGCGTTTCAAACAGATGCGCGAACGTTGCGCGTCAGTGCGGAATATACATCGTACACGCAATTTTGCCTAACAGATTGATTACCCCGCCAAGTGGTTATTAGTGGTTATTAATATTAAAATATAATAAATTTAAATGCAAGCCTGTGCGTGACTGCTTCGGGACATGAGTGCAGGGCCGTCTGATCAGGGAGAAGGAGGCAACGTTTGAAGTCACAGCCTCTATTTTAACTGAATGGAATAAGAGAATATGAACTTATCAGTTAAATTACTGAAAGGAAAAGTATAGATTTCTTTAGAAAATAAGAAAAGCATATAAAAGTGAAAATATCATTTAACACTTGTACAGGATGTCCCAGGAGTTCGGTGCCATACTTCAGGAGCGTACTGAGGGTTCCCTATAGAGCAACTTTGAAATAGGAACCCATGTCCACAAACGTAAAATAGCAGCGCTATGGCGGCATTTAAAATCATTTTGTTTAAACTTGGCGCCTCAATGTCGAAGAGCATGCTCAGGCATATTACCCCCTCCAGACATTTTAGACTCACCTGCTAGAGTAGATGTTGGAATTGGCGCCCTCCATTTTCAATGCATGCGTTACATCGACGCAAGAGACTTAGGCGCACCCTTTCAAATATTCCAGGTGTCTCACGGATCACGTCACATGCAACAAGCGTTCTGGCCAACAGCTCGAATTCATTATCTACAGGCGTGTCGTGGATCAGGCTTTTCACATGGCCCCAGACGATATAGTCCAGAGGTGGGGGTCGGGGTGGCCAAGGCACTGGGCCTCCTCTTCCTATCCAACGACCATGAAAAGCAGCATCCAGGTAGTCTCGTGATACAGTGCTGAATTGTGCTGGTGCTCCTTCATGCTGTGTGCACATTTGCCTCCGCACAATCAGTGGCATGTCTTCTAGCAAAGTCGGAAGGATACGTTCCAAGAACACCTTGTAAAAGGGGCCATTGAGTCGCGGTGGTCTGCGATGTCGTATCCTTGCCTTGGGATTTGCGGCAGATACCGACGTTTCGAAAGTGCAGCGCTTAGAAACCAAGGGTCTCCGCAACAACACCAATATCCCAAGGCGTAGAGCGGTCAGCAACCAGAAGCGACAGAAGATCGTGAAAATGCAATTGTTCGGAATACAGGATAAGGCGAAGCCCGACAGAACACGAGACTTAAATTTTGCGGCGGCGAAGCTTATGATCGTTGAGGTGACTAATTGCTGGTCTAGCGTGAGCTAATGAAAATTAGGCATAATCTGTTGTGGACTGACAGGGGGCTTATGTATATTGCCAATAAAGCCATGTGCAGTATATATGTATAGTTGTAGAGGTCGTGACATGTAGTTTCGAGGAAGGACATAATATAGAAAGTAATTGCCTGTGACAAGTGAGAAGGGATAGACCCGTCTTGTCATTAAAGGCCAAACAGTGAAGTTTCTTCAAGACTAAGATCTGGGCAAGAGCGTCTGAACGGGCTCTAAATTAAGAGAAAGTGACTGGCCAACCGTCAGTGGGAAAATGACTTTGAAACGAAGCAAGCAGTAAAGAGGAATTTTGTAAAGGTAGACACGAAGCGGTAGGATATGTGGAAGACGAAGGCGAATCGTTGTCATAACCATGGCGGTCCTTTGGTAAGGCACTGGCGTATGGTTTAGAGCAGTGTTCCGCAACCGGTGTACCGTCACAAGGTGAAAGGTGTGACGCGAACTTTTACCTATTGTAAGAAATTAATTGTCGAATTTTATTCGTTTTATTTTATCCCTGTTAAAGTGTTTCATATGCTTGTATTTTATTCTCAGCCACTGCACTGATTAAATAAGATGATGCTTGTTTATTTTTTATTACATGCTGTGATTTTTTATGTACAGTAATGTATTCTAAGAAATTAAACGTAAATTATTTACTCACAGTTGTTGTTATATCATAGTATTATTATTGATTTATTTTTATTTTTCTCGCATCTACGCAGCTTCTTTGATATGCTCGCCGCATGTTCTGTGTACGTGCTTTTCCCTAAAACTGCAGGGATTAGCATGGGTTCTCCTGTCTTTTCTAACGCTGTTTCGGTATTTGCCCCTGTTTGTTACACGTTAGAGCTTCTTTAATTTCATGACTTTCTTCCTGTAACGATGCACCCACCGATCGTTGGACTTCATTTAAAATTATAAATATTTCAAAAGTAAGTTTGTATAGTGTCACTTCTTCCTTTTGAAGAGTAGAGATGCCGCGTTTTACAATTGTTTCAGTTCTATCACAGCTGTGCTCTGAAGTAGTTCGCAAATTTTGGTTGCTAGTTAGAGAATTACAGATGGGTCGTTTGAGATG
>NW_019729212.1:243407-250195 GCF_002891405.2 Cryptotermes secundus | reverse complement strand
CAAAAATCCTACTGGTTTCGAACCAGGGACCTTCTGAACACTAAGCTGATGTCTTACTCCTAAGCCACCAGCGCCACTGAAATTTATTTTCTTTTATCTTCCTCTTAAGCTACATCTTCGGTTATAATTCCAGAAAAATCAATTAAGTTACTTTCTAAATCACAAAACTATACTTGGTTTCGAACCTTCCAACTCTTGTTTACTACGCCGGTGTTTTACCAATAGGCCACCGATACCACAGAAATTTTTGAGCTTTAATCTTTCTCTTATGTTACATCTCGCTATATAATTACAGAAAAATCTTGTTAACTACATTTGTATTTTATAAAACTTTCGTTGGTTCCGAACCCCGGAACTTCTACTCACTACGTCGGTGCGTTACCAATACGCCACCAATGCCACGGACATTTCTGACCGTTAATCTTCCTCTTATGTTACATCTCGCTATATAATTCCAGAAAAAAATCTCATTACAAAAATCCTCGTGGTCTCGAACCACGAACTTCCTGTTTGCAACGCAGGTTCCGTACCTCTATACCATCAGAACATCTTTGCTACCGCTTTCTGCGATCCTCCTCATAGTGTACGACTTGATTTATAGCTGCAGAAAAATCGTATTTATTTATTGACTTTTCAATTTATATTGATAAAAGACAGTGGTCTAGCGCGTCCCCATACTGCCAACAAGACAAATGAGACGCTGCGAAATTTCAAGTGGGAATGAGTGAAAAGTGTATGTGACCGAGTGTAATTATACAGCCGTGTTCATAACCTGAGGATGACCTCTTGAAGTCGAAACATGTAGTGATAATAAAAACTTGTTGTGTAATCGATAAATTCACTCTACAATTGAAGTCCTCGAGCATCTTCCGTATAGCCCCGACCTTGCCCCAAGCGACTTCCATTTGTTCGGCCCTCTTAAACATCATCTTTAGGCTGAACATTTTCCCGACAATGAAGCTGTAGAAAGGGATGTCACCGCCTTGTTCCGACAGCAGCCCAAAGAATTTTATGTTGCTTGTTTTCAGGGGCTTGTGAAACGATGGGACAAATGCCTTAATGTACAGGCAGATTATGTTGAGAAATAAAAGCATTTTTCAAATCAGTACTCTTATTTGTTTAAGTTCTGTATCCATTTGTAACTTACTTATTGTGCTACCTACGTACATAACTGTACTTAGCAGTTTAATTCCAGTGGTATCTCGAAGGAAACCATGTAATGTGTAGCCGCCCGCCGACATACAGCTGCCACGACTGTCACTCGAGCTTGAGTTCTTTATCTCAGGATACGGGTGCTTCGGATATGGGAGTGGAACACACTTCGGAGGTCAGAATTCGGTAGCTCCAGAACACACCGTGTATTGCAGTTTTAATTTAAATTTTCATTCAATGATAAATATTTACATTGTCCTCCAAGCTAGCCGCTCCGTCCATCCTACTCGCTACCCCTGCTGTAAAACACTTCTCTGTTCTCTGTCTACATTTCAACTACTGTCCTCCTCCGCTCCTTATAACCGACTGCCCTCTCTTTACAAGTTTCCCAGCGGGCATAAAGCCAAAGAAGAGAAAGCCAAGGGGCGAGCCCGGCATCTGTCGTACATTCCTCTTTTTCGAGATGCCCATAAACCTATGTAGGTCTTCAAAGCACGCGAGCAAGGAACCCAAGACCCCGCCTGGGCGGTCTCGCACAAGGTCCCTTCATGGGTTTATGATACTAGGAGCAAACAGGCGACGTTAGGGACAATAGTGACACCCTAAGCCTAAGGAGGACAATTGTTTAATTACATCTAGACGGTCCCTAGTGGAATCTCGCCGGAGGAGCGCCTCTCAAGGTGTGAAACAATGCCTAGATTGGTCATGCCCTTAATTAAATAATTTTGGCGAGGGACGTACGGTTACAAATGTAACAAATCGAAAATACGTGAAAATAATAAATAATGCAAGATTATAAACTGTCGAAATTACAGAAAACTTCATCCTACGCTTTCCGACTTTTTCTTCTAGAACGAAGGGAACAGAACAAAGAATCTTCATCACATAGAAGAGAGGCAGAGTTGCTGATTATATGTCAAAATTATGGCGCCTTATCTTCATCTCTGCTTATGTGACGTGCATTCCAGTGCCTTGATGCTACTATACTAGATTATATAATCTAAGAACAGGGTGGGCCAGTTGTACCCCCAGGCATTGGGATTTCTTTTTGTCGCCACCTACGATTCGCAGGGCTACGATTGAGATATTCAGAGTGAGAGTTTTTTCTTATTACTAATGTCGTGGGACTAAGTCCCTTGTACTGCGGCCACTTCTGGCCTATTGTACCAGCCCCAGATGATAGGTGAGGGTGATTGTGGATCAATTGGTGGAATGAAGATTGTCAGGGGAAACCGAAGTACTTGGAGAAACTCCGCCCCAGCGCCACTTTGTCCACCACAAATCCCACTTGACCATATTCGGGATCGAACCCGGGCCGCCACGGTGGGAAGCCAGCGACTAATCGCTTTATTTCATACATTACTCTGTGTAACGGTACGATAATTAGGGCGCACGCGCATTTACACGCAATTGGATGTTTATGTTCATGCTGAATAGAATTTCATATTCCATTTCAAACTGAGCTCATATATTAATGGAACTAATGATTTTTCCTCGTTAAATTTTTTGCATGAAATAACTCGTATATGATGGATTTAAGGATATTTATTACTGAATTCATACATGTTCGACAAAAAAGGCAGTGTCTTCTATTTCAGAATTTTATTTTATTGAGGGAACATTTATTTTATAATAATTATATTTTGAAATAATGTGCGACCCGACGAAAAAAATATATTTTATTCTGTATTATTACTTACTTATTGTGACCGTTCATCATAATTTGGTGGATATTTTGTAGTAATTAAATCTATATTAAGTTAATATCACATAAATACAAACAGATCCGGCAGATAGCCAACTTTTACACGCAGAAAGGACATAGTTCAAGTTTTGCTATGTGGACAGGGTCATCTGGGTCATTTCCTGGAATTCTGGCAGTTTAAGCAAAATCGAAAATCTTTGAGAATTTGAGAGCTGACAGCTTGGAACAGCTATAACTTAGAAGTGGGAGGGCCGGAGCCTTGACGCTGATCATTCTGAGCCCTTATTTATTTGGATGATTACAGATGACCATGACATTTATTTCTAATTAATTCTCGGTAATTTTAATTTCAAAAGTCTTATGTTTCGGTATTACTGGAAATGTATCGTGATCTATAATATCGTATTTCATCGTCTGGGACGTGCAATACGGTGTTTATGTTGAAAATTTCTAGATTATGGCAGAAACAAGAAGTCCGGAGTTCTGACATTTACGATCAGTCATAAATTTAGCTCGGTTACAGGGAACCGGATGCGCCTAAAAGGACAGGTCAGAGCTTGTTACAATTGCCTGTGAATGAGGGCCAGTATGATTGGGTTGCCTCGTTCAAGCTTCCTACGGAAGATGGGATGAAAATGTATATGTCAACACCATCTTTCGAATTCCCGGCGTGGGGGTGCAAGCCATTCCACAAAAAGGAGAGACCTTCACAATATTCCGAACTGAACGGACGTGACCCTTGCACGCTCCGGGACATAGCTAGCCGATAGTGTAACGCTGTAACTTAAAGCTAAGAATACATTAATTTAACAGTGTGGTGAATTAGCAGGTGAATAAACGTCAATTGGCTCAACTCTCAGAAAAACGCTTTCTTCGGCATCGCTACCCTGAGACCCATGCGAACCGACCCAGCTAGTTTCCCGTACCTATACCGATCTTCCTTAGTTTGATCTGTGAGAACAACTCTTACAGTAGCCATCATACACTGTCCTAAGGTAGAAACAGGTGTAGCAGGGATAGCACCATTCCGACTGCGCCGATACAAGCAAAGGCGGGTTGGAAAAGAGCGGTGTTAGCCTCATCCACTGATCTTAATGCATCAAGTCGCTGTCAACCTTAGAGTCAGGTCAGCAACTGCCAGAATCACATAGCAAAGCAACATGATTGGAAATTCACAAATTTAGGGAAACTCCTAGGTTGAAAACTTAACCAATGGAAAAGGTTGGAGGAGTGGATTTCTCTTGGAGTCTGTGGTTCGTGGACCTCATGATTCAGAGAGAGCGCATTCCACCTCAAGAGTGTTCATTCAACTTTCGGCCAAGTCAGACACAAATTACAACTACGTCCCTTCAGTAAAAGTATTATAAGTTAAAATCCAAATAAGTGTTACTAATAGAGTCCGTTGTATTCAGTGAGCGGAAGTGAATTAAATAATTCTTAAGTGCAAAATCCTGAAGTGGTGTATGTGACTGTAGTATAAGAATCTTCCCGCCCTGCCTGAGCCAGGCCCGTATGACCCGGGATAAGAACTCATCTCCACCCATTACAGAGCAGAACCCAGCTACTCCCGTCTTTCCCTACTTGCGGGACACCTAATGGTAGTACAGGAACGAACTCCCGCCTACCAGCACCAACAACCACAATTCTCCTCCCTTCCCGCCTAACGCCTCGCCATCCACGAGAAGAGGAAGGAGGGCAGTAACTCCAGTGGAGGCGTCCAGACACGGGGTGCAGGGGAGCCGCAGCACCGGAAGGAAGGGATGCAGGTAAAAGAACTAATAAGTGACGTAAAGTCGGGAAAAGGCAGTCACAAGTGGAGCCGAGCGGTTATAAGTGACGACCAGCGTGTGGGGCTTGAAGCCTCACTGAGTGGGTCTGTAATATTATGGAGCTGAGCCCTTCTTGAGGAGAAGCCAAATCTGCAGCTACTCAAGAATTTCACAGCATTTTATGGAACCCCAAGGTTCACAAGAGGCCTCGACTGGTCCCTATCCTGAGCCAGATAAATCCAATCAATACTATCTCATCCTACGTGTATATCTCTAAGATCCATTTTAATACTGTCCACCCACCTATGCCTTGGTCTTCCCAGTGGTCGCTTTCCTTCTGGCTTTCCCACCAATATCCTATACGCATTCTCTTCTCCCCCATTCCTGCTACCTGCCCTGCCCACCTCATCCTCCTTTACTTGATCATTCTAATTATACTTGGAGAAGAGTACAAGTTATGAAGCCCCTCATTATGCAGTTTTCTCCAACCTTCTGTCACTTCATCTCTCTTCGGTCCAAACATTCTCTTCAGCACCATGTTCTCAAACACCCTCAGTCTATGTTCCTCCCTTAATGTCAGAGACCAAGTTTCACACCCATACAGAACCACAGGCAAAAATACAGTTTTGTATATTCTAATTTTTATGTTTTTGGACAGCAGACGAGAAGACACGTTTGTTTTAAGCAGGATCTGCGCTAGAAGGAAACAATTTATGTCGCAGTTTGAGACTGCCTCCTCCAAACAAAATGCGCGATAATTTACTGACAATTACAGTAACTGTTTTAGACCTAATTCTTTATGTACATGCATTGTACTGCTCGTAGTTGAGGATAATTCCCAGTTGGTGAGAATAATGGTTGAGAGTTTCTGGGATATGATGCCATCTAGGTTTGACAGATGAATATCAAATTTTGGATAAACTTGCTGCTCCAGCTTTATGTTAGAAGAACCTGCATTGAAGAGGAAGGCAGAACGTTCCTCCGAAACGCTGATAGAGAACTACCAAATTACACGACAGCACATTCCAGAAGACTGTAATCTTAATTCGGAAAATGTTTTGAAATATTTAGCTGTTGTTCAATACATTACACGCGGACTGGTTTTGAAGTGACTTTGCTTTCGTGTGTATGTTGGGTGGAAATCCAATTTACAAATGTGTTAATAAATTATTCCATTTTGATGAGTGGTTCATGTGTACGTCAAATATGTATAAAGGTTTACCCAGTTCGGCGTTCGAAATATATTGTGGCGTATAGACCAGTTGCTAAACGGTGACCTTGTAAAAAGCGGCCGTTGCTAAGTAACACAAACAACATACACTCACGCAACAGTAGAACAACGATGTAACGTAACCCGTTTATAATCAACGATAAGAACTAGTCTACAACAATAGGGTTCTTGTTCGAAGCAGTGTTTTCTATTCGGTCTTTGCGAAGAAGACAATTAGTGTAACCCAATTAAGAGCTGAAAATCCAGTTGTAAAGAAAAGAGTTAGTTGCAAGAGTGAGGCTGTGAAAAGAAGACTTTTTGTGTGCTGTATTTATAGTGAGACTGTCATAATTACTGTGTTAAAATCCGTTGCCAGGATGCTACTAGTGAAGGCTGAGAAGACTTAGGATGTGATAGTTATTTATAAAATTTGGAAATCAGCAATAATGTTGCAGTTCTGTCAAAAATCTAATATCCAATCCTTACCCCGTCTGTAGTCACACACATGAATCTTGACGACATTTTGAATTATATTCATGCTTTTCAATTTGGTTGATCTTAGCATTTTTAACGGATGTCGTCACATGACTTTCACTGGTTTCCGTTTAAATTATCTGAAATACTACATGATATATGTTTCAAAAATAAAGTAGTACTTAAATTTATCATAAAATTTGCGGCTGTATGTAGACATATGCTTGTGGACATATCTCTTGTAGTTCTTCCGATATTGCAGTCAAATTTACTCGTAATTTCCTCATGATTTTGTGCTGCTTTCCTTTATTACTGTCTACATGACGTCAATGACGGGAATGCTGCCTTAAGCATGCCGCAGTCACCAATTCCATCAATAGCTGTAACTAGACTAACTACTAGACTACTCTTCGACGTTGGGGATTGGACGCAAGGCTGACGACCGTTCTCTGTAGGAACTTATTGTGTCGAAGCCAAA
>NW_019729212.1:234311-239243 GCF_002891405.2 Cryptotermes secundus | reverse complement strand
GTTCCTGTGGCTGATACAAGGAACAAACTTAATGAAAGAATATCCGTGGTTTACAGCTGATTTCCTACATAACCGTCCTGTACACAATTCTTAACAATCTTCACGTTCTCTTCCTTGCTTTATACTGTATATAGTTAAAATATGCCGTTAAGAGGCTTAAAGACTGCATGGATCATGTACAAACACGTGCATTTGAAAGAGCAATTCATTGAGCTCCTTAGAATAACCAATAAAACTTCCAAGCATGCGAGTAGGTGCAAATTGTTTTAAAATATAAATCATTAGAAATCAGAATATAACAACATTTTATGCTGGAAGAGTACGAATTGGATTCATGTGGCTCAGGACAGAGAAGAGAATTGTTCTTGTGAACACAGTAATAAATCCTCCGGTTCAATAAAACATGAAGTGTCTAGGGCAGTGAGGGACTGTTACCCTCTAAACACGACTCCGGTCCGTGGGGATGTTCAGTTACATGTTTATACAAAACAATTTGCACTTGAGTTGCATTATGATTACAAGTTTGTGGCTAATGATCCAGATTAGTTAAATTGACTGAAATTTTACGTCTACCACTATTATCAGTACGTAGCATTTCATCTCCATAAGAGGCGCACAATTCTGTGTTCCAGCTTCAATTCTTCTCGCTACAGCTGTTCCACCGGAAGGTCCAGTTCACAGCCTGCGGGTTCTTCGAGATAGATTTCACCCTTCTCTATGCGGTGAGATGTTTATGTAAGATTAATATTAGACGAAAAACTGCATAATGAGGAGCTTCAAAACTTGTACTCTTCTCCAAGTTTAATTAGAATGATCAAGTTAAGGAGGGTGAATTGGGTAGGGCATGTAGCACGAATGGGTGAGAAGACGAATTCATATGGGATATTGGTGGGAAAGCCGGAAGGAAGGTGAACACTGGGAAGACCAAGGCGTAGGTGACTGGACAATATTACAGAGAGATAGGATGGGATGGTATGGATTGGATATATCTGGCTCAGGATAGGGACTAGTGGAGGACTCTTGTGAACACGGTAATGACCCTTCGGGTTCCATAAAATGCTGGGAAATTCTTGAGTAGCTGCAGAATTGGCTTCTCAAGAAGGGCTCAGCTCCGTAAGTAAGTAACTATACTACACATTACATGGCAATAGGAGCCGTTTCTCTCTCTCACATTTATACCCATCAGCCTACCACTGTTAATATTATTTGTTCATACACCTGATATTCGGTGTTAGTAGTTCTTAGCTATCATACACGGTGTGTCCAGTATCCGTTAGGACTCATTCTTTTAAATTTTGTCCTGCAATGCCATCTGTTGCTACATGACCTGCCCACCTCATCCTCCTTCACTTGATCATTCTAATTATACTTGGAGAAGAGTACAAGTTATGAAGCTCCTCATTGTGCAGTTTTCTCCAACCTCCTGTCACTTCATATCTCTTCGGTCCAAATATTCTCCTCAACACTCTGTTCTCAAACACCCTCAGTCCATGTTCCTACCTTAATANAATTAGAATGATCAAGTTAAGGAGGGGGAATTGAGTAGGGCATGTAGCACGAATGGGTGAGAAGAGGAATGCATATAGGATACTGGTGGGAAAACCGGAAGGAAGGAGACAACTGGGAAGACCAAGGCGTAGGTGGGTGAACAATATTACAGAGAGATAGAATGGGATGGGATGGATTGGATATACCTGGCTCAGGATAAGGACTCTTGTGAACACGGTAATGACCCTTCGGGTTCCATAAAATGCTGGGAAATTCTTGAGTAGCTGCAGAATTCGCTTCTCAAGAAGGGCTCAGCTCCATGAGTAAGTAAGTATGTTACATATTTGCAATAGCAGCCGTTTCTCTCACTCACATTTATACTCATCAGCCTACCACTGTTAATATTATTTGTTCATACACCTAATATTATGTGTTAGTAGTTCTTAGCTATCATATACGGAGTGTCCAGTATCCGTTAGGACTCATTTCTTTAAATTTTGTCCTGCAATGACATCTCTGGCTATATGACCTGCCCACCTCATCCTCCTTGACTTGAGCATTCTAATTATACTTGGAAAAGAGTACAAGTTATGAAGCTCCACAGTTTTCTCCAACCTCCTGCCACTTCATCCCTCTTCGATCCAAATATTCTCCTCAACACCCTGTTCTCAAACACCCTCAGTCTATGTTCCTACCTTAATGTCAGAGACCAAGTTTCACACCCATACATAACAACAGGCAAAATTATAGTTTTGTATATTCTAATTTTTATGTTTTTGGACAGCAGACGAGAAGACAAAAGGTTCTGGACTGAACGGTAGCAAGCATTACCCGAGTTCAGTCGCCTCTTAATTTCCTCCTGAATCAGGTTTTGATTTGTTATCGTTGTTCCCAAATATCTGAACTGTGCCACATTTTCAAAACGTCTGTTTCGTACTGTTATGTCATGATTTTGTCCTGCATTTTGGTGACGAGACAGCAACATATACTTAGTTTTCTTTGTGTTCACTTCTAGACCAACCTCTTTACTTGCGTCTATTAAAGTTTGTGTTTTTCTCTTTATGGTATATCACCCAGTAGTACTCCAATGTACATAAGACATAATACTCGGGTGATGGGGAAAATATTCCCACTATTTTACTATACAAAAGAAGATTCGTGGGTTCATTCCTGTTGCAGATCATTGGGGCGGTGACTACATACCTGGTGATTCTGATACAGTTCCAGTTGTCTTTCCCGACTGTCCTGCATTACAGTGCTACGAACTCTGTCCCTCGGGCGGACACAGCAATTATTTCTGAACAGCATAACTAAGGTGACAGCAACCGTCATATAGGATCGCATCCTCTTGCTTTGGTTTAACGTCCGTGCGGTTTCTTGTCTGTTAGCACTGACACTTCCATTCTGCTTTCGGGTGGTAACAAATTCTATGCAGAACATTTATTGCACTTATGAAATGCACGACTTCCCCTCCTGTTTTGTACAGGTGAATTATGAAACACTGATGCTGAGGCACTGATCGGGAAGATTATGTATTCATATTATTATTTCATGTGTTATCAGTAGAAAGTAGTTTCATGTCATGTGAATGTTACAGTACGCATGTTCGTAACTTAAAGTAAACGAGATTTATTCGTAACACAAGGATCACTATATGGAATCACGCACTCAATTATTAATATTATGATATATTATAATGGTTGTAAGGGTAATGTCCTCCTGAATCATATTTCTAATTAGTAATGGCATGAAATTTTCTTGTTCATAAGTGTTAGGGCGAGGACACACCAAGGAAACTGGCAACCGCAATGCAACCGGCAGGACAAAACAGATTTGGCTTGGGGGAGAACTTCTCATGAGACGAAGGAGTCTGGAACCAGGTTAAGTTCTTTCGAAACAATATAAGCGCCTCAGTTTAAACTATCAGGAAGAACGGATGCGAAACATGTTTTCTTGTATTGTATTTAAGCATCTTGTTGCACTTATATATGATTTGTTTCACATATATTTCCTGCTTAAATGCAACTTATGACATAGTCACCCGTCTTCCGCATTACACGGTTCGGCTGTATACGGCCATCATCAGGTGTCTTCTGTGTTGCTAAAATTGTTGCGCTGTATGTCAAAATTTTGCATCGCGTGTGAACGCGATATTTGCCGATAAAAATAAATTATTCTTAAATAAACAGATGAATTAACATCCGTATATTTTCATTATGGTCGTCGCCCTCTCTTCTCACGCCGTCTCAACCGGTCCAACTTCCGCCATATTAAAACAGGATCAGAATTATTATTTTCTTCCATTGCAGAAGGTAAATGCACGAAATTAAAAAGCACAATCACGCATTACGTCTGGCGAACATACCCACTTAAGTTGATGTGAGCACTACTCATACATAAGTTTCCTCAGTTTGCGCCTGCTAGTCTGGAAGCCAGTTGCCTGCTTGAAATCGGCGATTTTCCTCTGAAATTGCGGTTGCGTTGCAGTAGCCAGTTTCCTTGGTGTGCCATGGCCCTTAAAGATACCTTCAACTACCTGTTAAGTGTGCGAAAACAACAGTTTGTTTCCACTTCACGAATTTTGAGCTATTTCTTTAATACCTAACACTGTGTTTGTAGTTATACATACGAGCATGATATTGAAATAAAAGGCAAATGGAAATACGAAATGTAAATACGTCACAGTTGTTGAATCTTCCGAACGCTGAAGATCAGAAAACAGCGGCATGGGTTTGACCCGAGTGCTGTGACCACGCATACAGTGCGATACCCTTCTGAAGACAGACAATTTGGCTAGCTGTGCTAGTAAGAAAACGATGTAGCTTAATGCATGTATATTTCTTCTGCAGTACTAACAAATAGAAAAAAATATCTTGAAGTTGTCAAAGATATGCTCATTTATTGCACGCAGAAAGTAAAATACATCCATTCACAACATTTATTCCCTTGCTCCCAAGCAGGACAGAACACTGAGAAGTGAAGCAGCATTGTTCCGTTGGATATGTAGCAGTTAGTCCGAGAAGCAAAGAAAATATCTGAGTTGTCTTCCCAGAAGTTTTTGAGGTTATTTCTTTGTAATGTTTCTTATTTATATTTCCTAAGTCATGAACTATTAGCTACAGGTGATGAAAAAACATATTATTATGAAAAACATAATTTTAAATATAATCTTCTTCGCTGACGAGCAGGTGACTGTGGCAAGTACAGAAGATGAAATGCAAAGGGCAGTTTATGGGGTAAACAATATAGCTATAAAAATATTTTGAAGATTTCAGTAACTAGGACAAAAAGTTGGCTATGAAAGGAAAGGTGAATATGAGAACAAAAATAGTGACAAATAATGACATAATTGAATACGAAAATGGTTTAAATTACTTAGGGACTAAATTTACATTAACAAAAAAAAAAAAGATGTAGAAATAAGGATGAATGTGGAATATGTGC
>NW_019729212.1:190879-234300 GCF_002891405.2 Cryptotermes secundus | reverse complement strand
ATGTAAGTTTTGAGGTTTTCACGGCGATGACTATGAAGAAAGTCGTCTTCTGGGATCTGGCACCGTGTATTGTTGGTTTTAACCGACGTTTCGGAGGAACATGTCGCCTCCATCTTCAGGGCCTGAAGATGGAGGCGATATGTTCCTCCGAAACGTTGGTTAAAACCAAGACTACACGGCGCCAGATCCCAGAAGACGACTTTCTTCATAGTCATCGCCGTGAAAACCTCAAAACTTACATTCGAATAAGACCACAAAACTAACGGCGCCCGCAGTTAAGATGGGATACTCGAAATTCTCTTCAGGAGGACGGGACGGAGCGAGCGTGAGAAGCAGATGGCGATGTTGATCAGTCTGTACGTAAATCGCCTGAGTTGTCTTGACAACGCTTCCATAACGCGAACTTCAGCGTTGTTGGCCTACTCGACCTGACGGGAGGAGTGCCTGACTTCCGGCTGAGGTGTCCCTGTTAGAAAATCTCGCTGTAGATTCGCACAGGTTCCCTTCCCAAAGAAGTAGGTGATGTTGGCCCGGAAAGCTATCATCAGAATATAATCCAGTCTCACGCGCAGTTGCTTAGTGAGCGGATGATGTCCGGAGAGCACTACCGAAATCCACACATCACTTCCACCGTGTTGTCTCTTTGCTACGCCCAAGTTTCAGGTCCCAGCATATTTCCCAAGAACCTACCCTGAACTATTACGGCGACCGCACACCAACTGCGTCAAGACAAGAATCAAGACATGAGACAAAATACGCAGTCCTGCTTCATTAGTGATTCTTGAGCATGAAGCTGACGTCAGCATCATGACTCAGACCGGTGTGCGGCGGTTTTCATAAGTACATTAGTTTCAACTGTGCTCCTTTCTTTGTGTCACGTCGCAGATATCATGTCTTGACGCATGCCGGTGTGCGGCCTACCCTAGAGTGTACACCGTTGCACTTCTCTTAGGTATGCATCCTCTATGCTACCTCGTTGCTTTATTCGTACTGTTTATCCGCGACAAAGAAGCACGAATGTCGTATTTTCAGGAAATTTGAATGCGGTTTTATTGCTGTGTAGTCGTTGTGTGGGCTCCGGAACGAAAATGACAAAGACTGAAAAACCCAGGCGACCTTTTTGTCTAGAAAATTTAGAGCCCGTGAAGACAAACTACAGCTCAACGGGTGGAACACCTTGGTGTCATCTTGAATAAGAGGATCACATGGAGACTCCATGTCGAAAGGGCTGTGGACAAAGCCATAAGCACGTACATAAGCAAATATTCCCTATTCAGAAGCGAGCATTTAGGCGCTAATGTTAGAATCATTATTTATAAATCCCTAATTAAGTTAATAATGAGTTATGCCTGTATCACCTGGAAGGATTGTTCGAACGCCCACCTCCTGAAACGACAGCTCCTGCAGAGCTGAGCTCTCCGGGCTGCTGGCAAATTTGGCAGGCGCACGACGATCCGCGGTTTGTACGTGGTTTTCAAAATTCCTTAAGTGTAAAGTTACGTAAATTAATCGAACATAAAAGCGCAGAAATGATTCAAAGTCATCAATATCCACACATATTTGCAATGCGACACGGAGGAACGACGCGAAAACCGCTGTCCAGCGGGGGTTCCGCGCTCAACCGGTCGAATTCTACAACAGCGGCATCTCCAAGCTAGTGGTGCGTGGGACAAATGCCTGAACCGGGTTGGTGACTATGTGGAAAAATAGTCAAAGGTACTTAGAACACTGCCTCTATTTTGATTTCCCTGTATGTGTATTATTGTGGCTGAAAAAAAATAGGGGCAAAGACTTTTCGATTTGCCTTCGTAGATCCTTATCGATAAACAATCCAATAACGAGTGGCATAATCATGTAATGATTGCCTGATGATGATACGACAGGGTCGAAACATGTAGCAATACTTCCACACAATAAACGAATGATGCTACGGTAGTGTTGATTTGTTTACTTTAGAATTGTTGTGTTGACTGATACATTAAGAATATCGCATGAAGAGAAAATCTCTCATTTCTCCCGAAAACTTGCAAAGGTGGGACCTTAATACAGTATTTGGTACATCAAGTATGGTCTATTTGAAATATCTAAGGTTAACTGCAATTTCACTCAATTTACATCCTTATTTTCACACTCACAGAACCTCGTAGCGCGGAACTAAACACTGAAACTGTTGAAGAAAGTCGTCTTCTGGGATCTGGCGCCGTGTATTCTTGGTTTTCACCGACGTTTCGGAGGAACGTATCGCCTCCATCTTCAGGGCAGGTGAATCGCGTTGCGAATACAGAGAGCAGTAGCTGCAATGATTCGGAAGTGAAGAGCGCTAATTTATATAGGAAGTAGGCAGGGGGGNAGAGGGGACCAATGGGAACAGTGAACAACGATTTAAGTAACCATATATGGTCCGGGGTGGAAAGGGGCGGAGAAGAAACCGGCCAGTGAATCCAGGCAACTTGGAGGTCAATGGCACGTAGGTAGCGGGTAAACAAGAGGAACCGGTTGGCTGGGGACAGGCTACTGACGTCAGTGACATGAAGAACTGGGGTGGCTTTGTGGAGTTCTCTTGAGGGAAGAGATGAGAGGTTTCCATGACTTGTTGAGACAAAACCCTGTTTCAGAGTGGATAATGTTCAGTCCAGTGTCACATACGAGTTTACAACACTTCAGTCCTCATTGACCTTACATGTTTCGATTCAAAAGAATCATCTTCAGAGGCGCACCACTACGATAAGGAAACACTGTCACATAAGATATTTTAACAATATGCACTTAAGATATGTCTAATGCTTAGTATATAAATTTTTTATCACGGTTGGTTTTGATGTTTGTCTTAGGCACTCACAATGGCGCTTCTTGAAATGTAGATTTACTTATGATGATGTTTCTTTTAGTGTATTTCCTGGTTATTCTGACTGGGGTTTTCCACTGCACGCGATATGATGTTCACTTTTTCATACAGTAGCCTCCCAATGCATTTAAAATTGTATTAAAATTTCCATGTAAAAAATTAGTTATTATATTAAAATATCTTGAGCCAACATTGGGTCATGTTGTTTTCCTCCTCATGGTGGGAGATGTCGTTTATTTCTCTTGAGTTTATGTTCTTGTTATTAGAGTGTAGTTTACGTGCGTGCTGTTTCCTTGTTCATGTTGTCCGGATGGAGCTCGATCTCAATGGCCTCCATGATGATGCGATCCAGGTAACGGCTCTTACAGGTGATTATGGCGGTTTTGTGAAACTGGATACGGTGGTCTAGTTCGATGCTGTGCTCAGCTACGGCTGACTTGTCCGGATGTTTCAGTCGTAAATGCCGTTGATGTTCTTTCAACCTGGTGTCCACAGAACGGCCCGTTTGCCCAATGTAGACTTTGCCGCACTTGCGGGGGATTCTGTAAATTCCCGGTGTCCTCAGTCCCAGGTGATCCTTGACAGGCCGGAGGGAATTAGATATTTTCTTAGGAGGCAGGCCAACTGATTTGATGTTGTGTCGGTACAGCACTCTGCTGATCCTGTTGAATATAGTCCCGACAAAGGGCAAGAAGGCGACAGTGTCTCTGCGGTCATCATGTTGATTGTAGTTGGGACGGCGGTTGAGGGCCCTGTGGATCTGCCGGTCGTTATAACCATATGGCCACATCCTTATTTTCACACTCACAGAACCGCGTAGCGCGGAACTAAACACTGAAAATGTTGTTTCATATTGAAGATATGCACTCTGCTTAAATAGAATTGTTACAGCCACATTTGCGCAGAAATGTGCATAAAGATGTTAATTAAATTTTATTTTTATAGAACAAGCTCAGACATCGAGGAAAGAATTAATTTAATATTTTGGTTGAATTTCAACTTTTCAATATTTACAGTTACAGTGACATATGCAATGATATGTAAAATGTTATTTTCACACAGAAGTGTAATTTTTATTGTCGAAATGGCACGAATGTGCATCTTACCAGCTGAGGAATCGTAGAACATGATTCTTTCACCAATCTCAAATCATGGCAACAGACTCACAGCTAGTACCTGACATGAAAAAATTTAATAGGGGTACCTGAAGCAAGTGTGAGGATAACACCACAGATTGGTTCACCATAATTCCAGAAGGGATCAGCACTGCTTCTGCAGATGCACGATCATAATACATTGGATCGAGTAATATTTGTTGGGTGGAGGTTCTTTTACGTTACTGTCAGGATCTAAAGCATACAGTAGCCAATTGAAAGGTGACGGATGACTGCTGAATTGGAAAGGGAGAAAACGGTCGTATAATGATGCAGATGGTATCCCACACAAAGAATACGTATAAAATTTCTTCCGAAAAACTTAAGGAAAGATACTGTGTGTAGCGAGGATTTCATTTAGAAAATTAATCTTATAGAAACAAGATATAAGGATGTGCAATTGATCCTTCTCAGAGCAGTGCATACTACAGCATATCTTTGCATTTTACAAAGGACTATGAATGCATTGGGCAGATTAGCGACTCTCATCTTCTGACTGACGACTACTCCACTTATTTGTTTATGTTATTCTACATTTACGTCTAGTCGCAGCTTCTAACAGCACGTGCTCTCTGCTTAAAGTGATCATTGGTGCGGGTAGTGATTTTCTGACGAATCCGGAGTCACGAGATAAGTTTCTATTCCGGTTGTCATGTTCTTGTTAGAATCTGGTAAAGCAAGTTGAAATTGAATCAATATCACAAGATATGTAGTAACTGCCCCCACGATCTGCAACATTAAGAGAGAAAAACGTTTCAATTTTCCATTAAATACATCAATATTTTAACGTTCAAAACGTTATTATACGAGGATGCAACTGGAATGAAGCCGTTAGTAACAGAAAGCGTAGCGTTAAGTACAACTCGTGCAACATCTTACGTAACCGCTGATAACTGAAGACGTGTGGTGTGTCTTATATTTAAAGTTATATGTAAGAGAAACAATAAAGACTGATCTATCCAAGGTCGATGCTTATTTTATTCCCGAAATAAAATTATACATTGTTTAAACAATTTCGCAAAACATATAATAATTTTCAACCGCCTGCCATGGCTAAACCGTAAGAGATGGATCGGACGTATCGCGAGTGGAACACGCCAATAAATGCCAACTTTCCAAGAACGCAGTCCGTTTGGGTCCATCGCTTGCGGTTTAGGAGTCATGGTCATTTGTCTGTAACACATACGGCTAATTCAATTCGTCTGTTTAGTGGATGACGCAATACTGTCACGTATCCTGGTAACGCGACAGGTGATTAATGTCCCCCGGATTAGATGATTCGATTTATTGGATATTCACCAGGCGGAACTACACTTAATTATGACACAATCTTACTGTGACCGTAACACTTCATAACTACGAACAACAATAACACTCTAAAGGTTACTGTAACTACACCAAATAAAATAAAGACTTTATTTATGGCTTCTTCTGTCTTCTTCCGACTTCCGTGTGTTGTATTCTGCTTTCACTTCTGCACGGACGGCTTCTCTACTCCTCTCCTTTTATTCTGCCAGGCAGTCGGGGTAGCAGACACTTACTTGAAGAGTTCTATTTCGCGTTTTCAACGCAACGGCCTCCAGCGTACTGGTTGCCGCGGGAACTGGAGCGGTTCGATATCCGTTACCTAGAAACTGCTACGCGAAGCTCCGCTCAGCAGGGGATGGCGGCTTTCAGGCGTCGCGTCACAATATGCTCCGGGGCACTTTTCTTAAACACGGTCTGTATTATTTCCTCAGGCTGAGAAACAGGAGTGAAGTGTTTGTTTTGCAAGTGCTGTTTCAGACTCTAGGTTTGATATGGGAGATAGAAGACACAAAAATTTGTTATATTAAGAAGAAAAATATTGAAGCTCTCACCGAATAGAATAGCGTGTAATCCAGGGGGAAGAATCCACAGGCCGTGAACTTCACTTTTCGATGAAGCAGCTGTAGTGAGAATTCTTGCAACTGAAAAAAACAAAATGTTGTTGTGCTAAACTTTTCATGATTTTTCTGATTACAAAACCGTTTCATCAAAATTAGAAAGAATAAATAGCCATATGAATCAGTTAATTTGGGTAAATTGGTTCTTTTTTTAATAATTTGCCTAGTAAGGTAGCACTTCTTATATCACAGACATTTATAGTAGGCCTATATGTTTTTAAATAGTTGTTAAACACTGTGACACAAGGTAATAAAAGTAAAACATTGCTTCAGCAAAAGTGACCCATACATGCAGTACAATATACTAAAGAAGAGGCTTGGAAATTTATTCATAGTGCAACAAATATAGCAAGTCTGCCCCTGTTTTATTGGTTCCCAAAACATACACATTTCGGAGAAATTATAATGGGCATAAAATCTATTTTCACTCTTGTCTCCAATCGATGTTTATCCAGTTAACATTTGAAATGCCCGCAGATGGGTTTGTAGGCCTTTCTGTAAGATGACCGTTATTTCTGTGAAACTTTAATCAATCTTGGAATGTATCGACAAATGTGAGTCTCCCTAACTCCATACGCAATGAACATTCAGACAGCTGTCCTAGGGATAATACATGGGGACAGGTATGGCTTACATCCGAGGAAACTAATAGTGAAATTCTGATGAAACAGTTGTAAATTTACACTGCATTACTTCCATTCATGCTGCCAAGCAAAATTTTTTTCTGAACTGTATTTTCTCGTTATTTTGAGGCTGGACGTACTTCTCTGATCTTACCTCTTCTCTTAGAACCAGGTCATTCGTCTTGCAGAGAAATCTGTGCACTACAACAGCAGTGCGATTCATCTGAAAAATAACACATCCCATATATGTGTTTTCTTATTGTGAGAGAGTCAGCTAAGATTTCCTACAAGCCAGAGAAGAAACTGGTCGATATATATAGGTGATCTGTATATGATCCATTCCGTGTTTCGAGGCCTTGACAATTATAGAAGTTGCGACTTTCTTCTCATTTATAATTTCATCCTTTCTTTTTTCAAAATGATTTCCCTCTCGTTGTCTGTAATCTTGGCTCTGCATTGATGTAATTTCCATACATCAGACTTTTCACCAGCTCCTACCAACCCGAGTTACCATATCCATCGCAACTAATTCGTCATGAACGCCGCGCCATAGCTCAAGCGGTTAGTCGCTGGCTTCCCACCGCGGCGGCCCGGGTTCGATCCCGGGTCTGGTCAAGTGTGACTTGTGGTGGACGAAGTGGCGCTGGGGCAGGTTTTCTCCGAGTACTTCGGTTTCCCCTGCCAATCTTCATTCCAACAAATTCTCCACAATCACCCTCACCTATCATCTGGGGCTGGTACAATAGACCAGAAGTGGCCGCAGTACAAGGGATTTATAGTCCCACCCCACTAGCAATAAAAAAAACCCATCATGGAGTTTGCGACTCAGCATTTTGAAGCTCTCGTTCCATGCTGAGTTAGCTTAGTCTCTGTCGCCGCCTCAACTGCCTGCCGTCGTAATGCTTTCGTAAGGGAATCCGACTTCAATTCAACAGGGCGCAAGTATTTAAGGCCGTAGGGCATATCGCAAAAATATACTGCATTTCTTTTATTGTTATATTTAATATTTCGGTTAGACTCCTACCTAATGTGCCCCGAATTTTTAACCCGAGGGGTTTGACTAAACCAGCTAGCGACCACTCGCCCCTCTGTAGAGCTGAGAATAAAAATGCGTGAATGTTAACTTGCATTGCCCCTACTTGTTCATGATATAGTGTTTAAATACAAGGGTAAGTTATACATGTCTGGAACAAAGTGACTCACCTCTTTAGAAGTAAAACTGGTAAAGTACACCAACCATATCAGATGAAGTGCATAATAAAGCAGACATATGAAATAAGGTATGCTTTCTCCTGCATTACACAAGAAACTCATTTTCTGGGCAACAAACTCCATCAATATAAAGTACAATACATGTGTAAGTGATATGAATGCTCTTGTTACGGCGAGCAGTAACACTGCAGAATATACTGAATTCGCTGACTCAGCAACTTCACACGCTGACTCATGTTGCTTCCGAATGTGTCTAAAACAGGTAACCATGGAACTGACACCCGCACGCTCTGAGACTGTCGATTTATTTGAAATGGTAAACAAATTAGAACCTTCCTTTCTTATATATTCTGCAGAACACGGGAAATTAACTCTTCCTTCGTTCCCAGTAAGAGCACAAATATGGGAATTCCAGTTATGAACGGTACGTTTCAGTACAATGCTGATGGCTACGAACTGGTTTTCTGACACGAAACAACAAAATTCTGCGATATAGTAGCAGATAATTCTCAAGACACCATCAAACTCCTTTGCCATGACAGAAAATCCCAGTTCACTGACAGTACCCGAAACTAGCATAATTGCAGCGAAAGTCTGGATAGACAACATTGTCTGCAGGTCTTTCTTCCAAACAGAATAAGAAGTGTCCTCAACTACATCATTTAAATGGTCAAACAGACGGGCTATTCTCCTGCTGCGTAACAGAAGTGTTAAATAAGCTAACACTAAACAACAAAACGTTACGTAGACTAGAATATTTTCGCTTGAATTGCAAATATTTTTCCAAAGATTTACAATTTTAAATTGACCATATCCAAGGATACTGGCTATTGCTATAGACAGTGTAAGACTGTAGACTATAGCTAGTATCGACACTGCGACTTTAGTTCTCTTGGTGTCACCGACTACGTCATAGGGAGCTAATCCTAAGATTTTAGACGTGAAGAAGATTGGTTTCAAAACTGTATAAATATGAGCTACTTCTTCGTGTCTGTCCATTGCCTTTACTAACTTCGCTTAGGAATAGTACACGAATGTCCCTAAGTCGCAAGTCTGCACTAAATGAGCCATGACATTTTGTTTCCTCCTCCGATCAATACTGCCGTTGTGTCATGCATTATCCTAATTGACCAGTCACTCTGCATTTATTGAGCATTTTTTATGTGGTTACAGACATGTTTTCCTTCAGTATATTCCCAGAAGACATGTTTAACCATACCATTTGAGAAATGGTATAAGCCAAGGACGTGTGGATAACCAAAGGATGTGGCACGAACGAGCCACGCAATATAACCGCCCTTATGACGCTGCTTGTGAGACCCTGCATCATTGCTCTTTTCTCTTGCACCAACTTAATAAAATGGGCTCAAAATACCGAGGACCAACGCCGGATTCAGGTAGTCTGGGGCCTTGGTGCACATTTGATTACAGGCTGGAAAATTATTTGAATAAGAGTGGAATAAAAATTTGGGATTGGAAAAGGACATAAAATTTAATTATGCATAAGCGGAGTGTACTCAATGTCATGTATTTATTTATAGCGCCGGTCGCAGTGACCGCGCGGTCTAAGGCATGAACTGTCTTCGTGGGTTCGAAGCATGGATGTCTGTGTGCGTTTATTATGTGTTTGTGTTCCTGTTTGTAGGTAGAGGCCTTGCGACGGGCTCACCACTCGTCCAAGGAGTCCGTCCGTCTGTGTAAAAAAGATTACGAAGCTGAGAAAGAGACCAGGGCCCAACAAAGGGCAGTGGAGCCATTAATGAATGAACGAATAAATATCGAAATACATGATGTAAAGACTAGGCTTGTATATGTAAAGCTATCCCTGTAACAGGCCGTGAGATGTTGAGGCTCCCACATCGTCTAGAAAATCGGCTCACAGATGACGGTGAGGTTCTCAGCCTTACATAGCCCCCCCCCCCACACAGGAAGAAACCTGGTACTCATTTCTGTTAGAGGCTGAGTCGACCCCGGGCCATACTGCGGCTAGAAGGACTAGGTCAATTGAAAAAAAAAAATCCATCTCATCAGGATTCGAACCCGCGACCTTCCGGCTTGTAGCATAGTGCCACAACCAACTACGCTACCGCGTGCCCCGGCTTATATACTGTAGTGTGGAATATATATTCACTAACCAATTAAGAAAGTAGTGAAAGTTTTTGAAGAAGAATTTACGAGTCATAACAGAAACAATGATTATACATTATAATCTAATAATGTCTTGCATTTCTCTTTTCGTACGGGCCGACTCACTGACGTGGTGGGTACCCATACACGTTGCATATAGGATGACGTAATATTTTCAGGATGTCTCAAGAAATAATTGTCACTTGTATCGTAACTTGCCAATTAATCGTCAGATTTGTGTCTACAATTCTTTAAGTACGAAGGAAGAGCAAAGTGGCGACACCAGTGAGAACTGCCATTATCTACAAGAGCAGAAGTTTCCCGATTCGAGAGACTGGCACCACTTAGAAGTCCCAGGTGGCAAGATACAAATTCCACAATTTGTACGTGTTACTTTTGTAATGTTTGTAGCTTATCATCGTGTTGAGGATGAAGGAAAAGGTTTTCAGATGTGAAAAGTGTGTGAGAATATGTTGGATACGTAATCGCGTACAACAGATAATGGGTGGTCCTCCAGCGTAGGAGACTGCCGAACGAACGAGAGCAGCTTGTCACGAAATGTTGCACAGGGCCTCGGAATTTGACGGATTCTTTGGTGGCACTGGACCACAAAACGGGAGCATGAATTGAACATGGAATATTATGACTAGGATTTAATGAGAGGTTAACTTTAAGATAAATTTTAAATTGTGTGTTACATGTTCTATTACGTAGGCCGCACACAGGCATGCGTCAAGACATGTAACAGTCAAAACACGATATCTGCGACATGACGCAAAGAAAGGAGCATAGTTGAAACGAATGAGATTCATGTAAATAATATTTAACACATAAGGTCCTACCTCACACAAAAAACACTGAATTTTGATTGTAGATTTATTTGAGTTATTGCTCCTTAGGGAAATAAGCTCTGTTTATGACAAGAGCTATACAAAACACATGGGTAAAAGTAACGAGATATTTTTGTGAAACATGGTGGTACATTCAATTTTTACTTTCGCATGGACTCCATTTATATGTGTTATTCTTATTCCCAGATTGTTAGATTTTTATAAACATTTTCAAAATATTTAATACCCTGCCCATAATCACATTTTGACTTACTTTCCTGTCATTTTCGCAGCATAATTCCCTACATTGATCGATATGTTATGCTGTGGACGCAGCATACATGAAGTCAGTCCTTGTTTCAGTATTGGAGGTTGCTCTTGGAGACGCCACGCTCCGCTGGTTAGCTCGAGAGCGCTAGACGAAATTGAAAGAAAATGACTAGGTAGGTAATCGTCGCTCCAACGATCTGGAAACATTGAGATAAGCCTGTGGATTATTATGATCTCACTGTCTCCAGAATGAAATTATTATTCACTGATTTCAGAAATACACACGGGAGGTAGAGACATGCCTCACATCCCACAACACCCAAGTCTACTGATATGAGTTAGATGAAATTTATATTGACTTCCAGGATGAACTTTCTCCGGTCATTTAGGTTAGGTTTGTATTGGTCGTGTAAACGCCGCTTTTCACGAACCTTAAACCAAATATTCTAGATATTCGCAAAGACCGTTTATTGCATAAGAACTCAGCAGAAACTGTAACCGTTCTTTCCCAAGCTTAATTAACTTTCAAGGATTAGGTTTAGAGACCGCCGTCTACCCAGTCGCTAAGCATGAGTCCTCAAGGCGTAGGAACGGGATTGAGGATGGGATGTGAAACGTGTGCGATTAATTGGTCACGAGCCAGTCACACCTAGAATGAGTCACACAATTCGTTGTTAGTATATATTTGTTGAAATAACAGAGGTACACTGCTGTATTAGTTATTCACAATTCACGTCGGCGCGGTTGTCACGAAATGTCACGTTAATCGTAACTACAATTTTTCTGGGTGATTTAGAATAAAGTGTAATGTTCATGTAGGGGCCGCGCCATATAAAGGTTACTGTAACTACACCAACCCACAGCGGCGGCCCGGGTTCAAGTGGGATTTGTGGTGGACAAAGTGACGCTGGGGCAGGTTTTCTCCGAGTACTTCGGTTTCCCCTGCCAATCTTCATCCCACCAATTGCTCCACAATCACCCTCACCTATCATCTGGGGCTGGTACAATAGGCCAGAAGCGGCCGCAGTACAAGGGACTTAGTCCCATCCGATTAGCATTAAAAAAAATGTTCACGTAAAAGTTTCCACTCGCGGTGATCAACGTAATTCTGAAAGGTTAGTTGCTCCTTCAGACTGGAGCCACCCTCTCGACGCACTGCACACGAGGTTCCGAGGTAATACTGTGTACTGAACACCCCGGCAATTTCCAGGTTTCTTTGCTATCATTTCACCCCGGAATCTCTTTGAGGACTTCTCTTAAAGGACAAAGGGTTGGTCTGAAACCGAGGGTTATTGTTCCCTTCCTTCTGTGGTGCACAGCGTCCTTCAAGGCGACAATTTGGCAGCACTCCAAAAAAGCCATAAATCCCAAAGTGAATAAACCATCTTTAATTCCAAACTACAGCAGTTTATACCCTGCTTCCTGCTTCTAACAAACAGAATCGATATCTCCCGATTCGACTCTCCCTGATGTTTCTTAAAACTTGTTCAAATTGAGTACAGAATGAATATTATAATCAACACAGGTTCGACTTCAATTCGAACCAAGGAAGGATCCCTCGAATTGTGGGTACAAACCATAACGCATAGGCAGTTCTGTGCTCTAAAAGTTGTACTTGGACGTGATGAATATTTAACAAAATACAAGATAATGTAATTTATTAGTAATGAACCAAATAATTACCCCCGTCCAAGGAGTCCTACCGACTCAGGCCAGTGGCCAACACAGGTCTGTGTAGCCACTGATAAATGAATGAACCAAATAATTAACTCCGTGGAACAGAGTTCTTGAGAAGCTGCCAACTGTGCAGCTGCTCAAGGACTTCCCTTAGTTCATGGAACCCGAAGGTTCATTACCGTATTCACAAGATCCCTCCACTGGTCCCTATCCTGAGTCAGATCAATCCAATCAATACCATCTTATATCTCTAAGATCCATTTTAATATTTTCCTCTCGCCTACACCTTGGTCTTCCCAGTGGTCCCTTTCCTTCTGGTTTTCCCACCAATATCCTATATGCGTTCCCCTTCTCACCCATTCATGCTACATACCCCGCCCACCTCGTCCTCCTTCACTTGATCGTTCTAATTATACTTGGAGAGGAGTACAAGTTATGAATCTCCTCATTATGCAGTTTTCTCCAACCTCCTGTCCTGTCATCTCTCTTCGGTCCAAATATTCTCCTCAACACCCTGTTCTCAAACACCCCCAGTCTATGTTCCTCCCTTAATATCAGAGACCAAGTTTCACACCCATACAGAACCACAGGCAAAATTATAGTTTTTTATATTCTAATTTTTATGTTTTTGGACAGCAGACGAGAAGACAAAAGGTTCTGGGCTGAATGGTAGCAAGCATTACCCGAGTTCGATCTAAATTTTAACGTATTTAACTGTATTTAATTAGGGCACCTTGAGTCTCACCGAGTAAAGAAGAGTGAAATCCAAAGGAAAGAAGCCACACGCAGTGAACTGCACCTTCCGATGCAACAGCTGCAGTGAGAAGAGCTCGAGCTGCAACATTTCAACATTACTACGTTACACATTGGCATTCAATATGGAACCGAAGCGCAACGGCAAATGTCATTTCTAATGTACTCTGAACAACTGAAAATGGGATATACAAACGTTTCTCTGTCATAGAGAGGCAATGAAAAGTGAACAAGAGGAATCAATATGTCTTTAATTTAAGCACTAATTGACTTGCTGCTCTTCATACATGACCTCAATTAGTGCTAATGGTGCTGTTTGTCACTGCAGCCTGGCTTGGAACCCAAGGAATGCACTGATATACACACAATGTTATAAGATGCCCGGATATGGCGAGACTCGGTTCATATTTTGTAGCGGTGGAAGCAGATGTTCGGATATACACGTACTGTTGTTTCGGCAGGTGCAGCACAGAGGTGCAAGTAAAGATATCTTTGGCCGCGCCATAGCTCAAGCTGGCTTCCCACCGCGGCGGCCCGGGTTCGATCCCGGGTGTGGTCAAGTGGGATTTATGGTGGACAAAGTGGCGCTGGGGCAGGTTTTCTCCGAGTACTTTGGTTTCCCCTGCCAATCTTCATTCCACCAATTGCTCCACAATCACCCTCACCTATCTTCTGGGGCTGGTACAATAGGCCAGAAGTGGCCGCAGTACAAGGGACTTAGTCCCACCCCACTAGCAATAATAAAAAACACCGAGGCAACAAATATTCATGTTTAAGGTTAGCAAGGCCCAGTTTGATAACATGAAAGATCTTGCCCGTTTCTAAGCACAACACAATGGACTCATATGGATGACACAGAGGTAGTGCTTTATGTAAGCTATTCCTTCGTATTGGCTGCAGGTAAAGGATGAACTTTAGCCTCCAGTCGCTGTAACTCTGTGAAGTAACAGCAGAGAGATGTGCCACTGAAATGAGACTGAGTGAGCTGCGACTACCCTGGACGTGGCACAAATACCAGCAAGTCAGAATGTCCGTACCGAGCTTTAAACCCGTGAACCCATGTCTCAGCCAGTTACACTACTATTAGGTTCCCCACGGCTCGTAGTACGAGCTCAGTTGCAATAGGACGTGACCACGTAATGTACTCGTATAAGCCTAGTATCAATTTTCTGAAGGGCCGCGCCATAGCTCAAGCGGTTAGTCGTTGGCTTAGTAACGCTTCGGAAAAGGGAAATTCCCCCGCTTCTGTACTGTCTTCTCGGCGTCTTTCTCCAAGTCCAAGTCACATTGCGACTGACGGTCAGTCAGTCAGTAAGTCTTGTTGTCGAGCCTCATCTGGGACTCATGACCAGATATTTATTTCTGTTTGGCATTTAAGGTCTTGTTTTTGTGGGGCGCCCTCTCTGACAAGAGGACGGGTCTGCCTTTTGTATATGCTGCTGGCCCTTGCCAGTGTAATCTTTCTCGTGTCTGAGTCCCTTGGGACTCGAGACCACATTTTACAGTCTCAGATTTGGGACATCCCTTTTCGTCGCTTCCTACGACTCGCAGGGTCACGGTGGAGGTATTCGACCCCGAGTCCACACGGGTATGTGGCGTCTTTCTGGCTTTATCGTCCTCTTATATAATATCGGGTCGGGTTTCACAGAAAACACGTCCATTGCCTTCAATAAACTTCTACTGTTGGCACATATTGTTGTAGGCTTTACCTAGCAACGGCTGTTTACCCAGCATGTCTCGGCGGAACCCTGATTACTGAGCTGTTGTTTAGCAGCGAATGATTTCTAGCCTGTGATTGATGACTAGCGTGTCGGAGGTACTTTGTCGCTAGGCGGCTTGCGAACCAGTGGACGTTGGAGCTGCAGTGGTCCGCGCTGATTGGCTAGCTCTTGATTCATTGTGGGTGGCTTCCACACTGCATACAGATTCTAGGATAGTTTTTAATGCACTCGTATATCCAAGTCGTCTAACGTTATAGCTGGAGCCTCTTCATCTTTCCATATCATTAACACAGAACGAAGAAAACGTGCAGGCAACATGTGAGGTATTAACTAAACGAAGTAAAGTACTTCCTGAGAAGCTGATTATGGCTCAGGTGGCCAAAACTCCCCCCCCCCCAATCCAAACCAAAGGCTCATCCAGTCTTTATAATAACCCGTCACTGGCCCCTATTTTAAGGCAGATAAATTCAGTCCACGTAGTCACATCCAGTGTCAGCCGTTTTAACATTATTCTCCCACACCAGTAGCAAGTGGATTCTTCCGTTCGAGTCTTAGGTTCGTTTCACGTCTCCTTCTAGCGACCTACACGTCGCGCTCATCACAAACCCCTCGGTTTCTTCATCCTAATAGTATTCGGCGAATAAACATAGCACATCTCATTGTAATTATTTATACACACCTGACGATGGTCAAGATAAACCGAAATATGTTGTGTAATTAACATAATAAACTGACTGACTTACTCCTCTCACTTGATCTCAGCCATTTTATTATTAGAGTAACTGAACATTGCTGTGTGACGGTACAGAAACTTTAATATATTCGATGAATTTGACAAATTATGTCAGTTTCTGTTTCCTCTTAATCCGGGTGCAGTGACGCGTGGGATATCAAATGATATGAACTGATATCTCTTCCAGTAACAGGCAGAAGAAGTAAAGCTTCTCACCGCGTCCCTGATATCAGGATCCCTGGTCTTGTTCAGCAGTTTGTGTACCAGGACTGCAGTGCGGTTCGCCTGGAAGAGAACAGCAGATAAGACACAGGGGATGTGAGATAATTTTTACTAACATGAAGTGTTTCATTTTCCCAAAGTATCTCCTGGTGGCCTGAGTGGATAATCTGAAGATGAAATAGCTTGGCATTATGGCTACGTCCACACCGTGTAATTGGAACTATGGTACATACAGGTTGTCTGAAACCTTCAAATATTCCGAAGGCTATATTCCACCAAATGGCGGACGTTGGACTCTTTTAATTAAAGAACGCGAGGAAACGAAGCAATAGTGATTTATGTTCAGGCATTATTATTTATATCAGATGAAGACTAAATACGCATTTGGATCTGAATCCAAAGATGTTTCTTAATAACCTCAGGCATTTCACACGACGGCAAAAGGTTACACTTCCCGAATACATAACTTTACAGCCCAAGTTTAAGTTTGAAATTTTTACTGTGTTCCTACCAGTAAAAAGAAAAACAATTAAAGGGGGATTAAATAAATTAGTTATTGTGAAGGAGACTGGATTAAAAAGGCTCAGGACGTGGATCTCACTGGCGAATTGTTGTGGAAACCTACTTATGTAACAGGTCACACCAGACACATATACACTCAGCAGGGTAGACCTGATGGCGTAATTAGCTAACAAGACAGACCTGGTTGCATACATGTGTAACAGGTCAGACCTGAGGGTGTACGTAAACAAAAGGCTATTCCTGATGGCATATACAAGAAATGGGGTATTTTGGGGGGCATACACACTTTACAGAACAGACCTCATGCCAGACCATAGAGCATAATAGTAACATGGGAGACTATACAGCAAATGTTCGTACAATGGCAGACCGGGCTGAATGCAGCAGCTTATACCGATGGCCTTTGCTAGACAACTGAAATTCGGATTTAATTCTATTAAAAGTTGGGGCTATGCAGGATCCTTGTGCCGTAATAGACTTTGTTATGACATGGTACATTTAATATCATTACATACAGGAGAAATCCTCGTTTCAAATATCGGCCCTGAAATCTGCTGTCGCGGGCCAATATTTATCTGCGACTCTTTCCACGTTCAGTTTAAATTATTCCGTGTATATTAAAGGATAAAATGTCTGAGACAGGAGCCAAAATATTTCGCGGTTTTCTCCTATTACATGACACCACTGAATGGGTTTTGTATTTCTTAATTTAATGTAAATATATCTTGCATGAAAATATTAAGCGTTCAATTTTCTACCTTTGTTGATAATTACGGCAAAATAAATGTGTGTCACTTACTTTCTGGGAGCATGAGCTGCAAGCGTAGATGAGAAAGGTGATCTTTATCCATTGAAAACATTTGTAAATTAATGAGTAAATAGAGATAATACCAGGTTCTGGAATTAGATCCGAGAAAATTATGCGGTACAGTTTCTGTGTAGAGCGAATGAAGCTAAGTCCTATATCCAGCAGCAGAACAGGTGAATATACAGCATTTACTAGATGAGCGATGTCACATAAAGAGTCATGAAATGAACGGAAAGATTCAAGCGTTCTCAGAAAATCTGCTGCATAAACAGTGGGGAGCTCCATGCTACATTTTTGTGTAAATTTAACGGTCTCCAACCTTGTGTTGAAGTCTGCAAAACATTGTTTCAGAAACAGAACACAGCTGATGAATTGCAATTCAACAACGTACAGTGATAAATCTGTGAAGATGTATAATATATAACGTGGTATTAAATTTAAATATCTTTCCATAGAAAACCAAGTAAATATATGTAACAGAATTGTTGCTGTGATTCCCAAGCATAGATGCACAATAATGGCAGTAATTCTGATGTAGAAACATCTGTTTACTAACAGTTGGCTAGACTGCATTAAATTTTTCATTATGCTGCATATATTTCTTTGGTTGCAGAAACATAGAATGACAAGTATTATATGCGAAATCGCTTTAGAAATTAGAACAATTATTTCAGATATAGAAGAGCTTTCATTCTCGAAATGAAGTAGGTCCATAGATGTGAGAATTATTATGAGAAGAAAGTGAACAATGATGCAGTTCACTGAAACGACCGTTCTTCCGCAGGAAGGAGGATTTTGGTTCCATTCAAATCCCACCAACCCAAGATATTTAGATACGTAATATATCAGCTTCATAGCTGAAGTACTGTTTGTTCTGAAGGACGCTTGTAACTATTTCACGAGCTGCTGCGTGTAAAGCTTTACACTCTTCGACTCAGTATTTCCGAATGGCATAAAGCGATGTTTATATCTTCATGTCACAACGAACAATCAACAAAGCAGGACGAGTACTCCAGATGAGTATGAGGCATTATAGAAATGAGCTCCCAGTGAAGGTCGCACGATTTGAAGTATAGTTTTTATTGTTAACAGTTCTTATAGTGCATTGTCGACTTATTCACTCGTCAAATTCTGACGTGTTTACCCATACTGCTTACGGACAACTCTGCATTACTGAAATAAAGGATTTAATTTTACACAGATTGGATAAAGTACACTCTTCAGGTCCAGCAGATGAAATTTCCATGAAGGTTTCTGAATTCCTTCTCATTTTCATTACTTACTTACACTGGGTATGTTCGGAAAGAAATTGGAGAATTGCACGTTGGTTTAAAGGGCGATTTCTAGACGATGATAAATTCATACTTACAAAAAGTCGAGGCAAGAGCTAATAAAATTACGGCCTATGTTTACCCGCGAAGCTAAACTTACGCTAATGCTTAAAGTATCATGACCACTCTATACATGCTTGTGTTACTGTGGTCCCTTCTTCGTACCTGTGTTAGTGTTCGTAACTTAACGAAGCTCCACGTTTGTATTTTCAAAAGTTAATTAAAACTGGTGACGAGACAAAAACATATACTTAGTTTTCCCTACGTTTACTTCTATACAAACCTCATTAAAGTTTCTGTGTTTTCCTTTGTGGCATCTATGTTATCGGCCAGTAGATTCACATCATCAGCACAGACCAACAGCTGATGTGTCCGTTTTAATTTCAGTCCCGCCTGGTTTCCCTGTACCTTCCTAATGGCATGTTCCAATGCAAAGTTGAAAAGTAGTGGTGATAAAGCATCTCCTTATTTTAGACCATTCTGGATAGTAAAATTATCAGACAAATGTGTACTTGTATGGGCTTCACTACACATTTCATTTAAACACATTTTAATCAGCCTAGCTAGTTTCATGGGTATCCCAAACTCTTATCAGAATATTTTACAATACTTCCCTCTTAACTGAACCGTAGACTTTCTTGAAGTCTACGAATAGCTGACGTACCTCCCATTCTTTCTCCAATATCTGACGAATGCAAGAAAAAAAAAAATATCTGATCATTATTTTATCTATTACATCGAAACCCGCACTGTTGATACCAAGTATTTTCATCTACATACAGACTTAAATTTGAGACTTCAATATTTGAAGGAAAAAAAAAATGTATGAAATTAGTAACAGTGATACCTCATTAGAATTACTACAGTCAGTTTTATCAGCCTTCTTGTAAATTGGTGTAATAAGAGACTCCTTCCACTGATCAGACAATTCAACCTTGCCCCAAATGGAAGTAACAGAACCCATTTATCATATACAAATTAAAGTAGTTAATAAATCACCAACTAATCTTACAGGATTCCAAATATAATTTAAATTGAAGGTAGACTTGACAAGCACCAAAAAGAAACACGCAATAAACCATGACTCTCCGTAGTCCAAATTTAGCAATAGCACAGCCAAGATTACTGAACCAGTAACAGAGGCCTACCCTCTTCAATCTGGTACTTATTTATTATTTTATTCACTATTCATATATCTTCCTTTATTTGATTGGTATGTTCTGTATTTAGGATTCATAACATTTATCATATTTTGTTCTATTGAATGAGAATTTTATCTTTAATAATTTTCTGTCTGGCTTTCGCTTCTTTGATCGATGTTTGTGCATCAGAACACAGTATGGAGAAGAATATTTGTAACTAAGAGAGAAGAAGTGAGATCAAGATGGCGGAATCTGCATAATGAAACTCACAATATGTATTTTTCATCAAATTTTATTAGGATGACTGAATCAGAAAGGAATAAATTTGAAAGTTATATAGCATTCATAAAGCATGAGAAGTGGACACATAAATGTAGTTGGAAAACCTGACAACTTCGGAAACCTAGGAGTAATTTGTAAGATAATATTAAATTTGATCTTAAAGAAACAAATGTGAAAGTGCGGACTGGATTCTCCTAGTATATGGTAAGTCTGTTGGAGGGCTGTCGTGAACATGGTAAGGAACCCTCGGTTTTACAAACAGCGAGGAATTTCTTGATCGGCTGAGCGATTTCGAGCTTTTCGTGAAGGATGGTTCAAGAGGTTAGTAACCGTGATATGTAACGTCAGCAAATCAAAATCGATAATCTTTATCTTTTGGTTACATGCTCAACGCTAACATGTAAAAGTTGAACTTACTAAGTTCTTGTATTGAGAATTCCACCAATTAATATCCAGTGACCTAGAACTGCAACTTCCTGAATAAACACGCAATGTAAACCCTCATATACCTATACTCGTATAACGCTATGGTAACAGAGCAAAGTTACGATGTATATTCTATAAAAAAAAAGTTGGTCCTGTGCTTAACTAATCAAGCACTACGTCATGAAGGTGTATGGAGGAGTGGATGTATAGATCCAAATTTTCTTGACCTCGGCACTAGTTGGAGGTGAGCGGTCAGTTTCACGCCCCTGTCGTTTCACCTCCGGGGAAAGTGCCCCGGGTATCCATTCACTAGGAGGCTGGGTGGACCCTAGATTCGGTCTGGACAACATGGAGAACACAAGATTCTTGACCTTACCGGGACTCAAACTCCGACCTCTTGGTCGTCTAGACTGTAGCCAGTCGCTATACTGACTGCGCTGTTTATTCTATAATACAGAGTGATTATTTGACACCCTTTTCATTTTGTTAGTTGATATTCATGCTGATAATTCTGATGTTGAAGTAATGGCTAGCCCAGGCATGTACAAAATTAATAGTATTCAGGTGTGGAACATAAAGATAAATGGATCTAGAAAATGAATTAGTGCTTTAAGAAATTGCATAGATGGAGGAGAAATGAAATAAATTATTTTGAAAATTCTATATGATAAATCGCCTATGAAGGCTATAAGTCATTAAGATAATTAAGTTGTGTATTGCTTCATCGAAGATCTACGTACTTGTTCTCAGTAAATTTAGGTTATCTCGGTTTCCCAAAGGGAATCAATTAGACTTCATTAAGGCCAAAATATTCTATACAACTGAAACTGAGTCATCTTTGAAATGAATCTACGATTCAAAATTACTGGGTTTTTGGAATTTTTCCATCGTCTTGTATTCTAGAAAATATAAAAAACGACGTTTCTGAAACTGGATCTATTTCCGTCCTCGGATGAGGGGAGGGGAAGACAGCTACTCAGTTGAGTCCCTTAGAAAGAGGTAACCTCAATCACTGGACGACCCCTGTCAGATTCACACAGATATTTAATCACTTGAGACCAGGCCAATTCAGCGGGAGTAAACAAGAAAATGTACAATAAAAATTGTGACAGAGCACGCACATGCGCGGAACTAGGATAGAAAAGGAAGTAGAAATTTGTGCTGAAAAGCTAGCCAACAAAACCAAGTGCATGAGAACTTACTTACTCATGGAGCTGCCAATTCTGCAGCTACTCAAGAATTTCACAGCATTTTATGGAACCTGAAGGTTCATTACCGTGTTCACAAGAGCCCTCCACTGGTCCCTATCCCAAGCCGGATAAATCCAATCAATACCATCCCATCCTATCTCTCTAAGATCAATTTTAATATTGTCCACCCACCTATGCCTTGGTCTTCCCAGTGATCTCTTTCCTTCTGGCTTTCCCATCAATATCCTATATACATTCCTCGTCTCCCCCATTCGGCTACATGCCCTGCCCACCTCATCCTCCTTGACTTGATCATTCAAATTATACTTGGAGAAGAGTACAAGTTATGAAGCTCCTCATTATGCAGTTTTCTCCAACCTCCTGTCACTTCATCTCTCTTCAGTCCAAATATTCTCCTCAACACCCTCAGTCTATGTTCCTCCCTTAATGTCAGAGACCAAGTTTCACACCCATACAGAACCACAGGCAAAATTAAAAACCTTAAAAGAATTTTTTCTAGTTTTATCTTGACAAGATAACTGCTGCAAAGAATGCTGTCAGTGTCACTAGCTCAGGCTAGGCTGTTTTACATGGTTGTCTCTTCTAGCAATGACATCCCACACCTGTAAAAATAAGACTCCCTGTAATTTCTTACGTGCATATATGAAAAAGTGAAAATGATGGCATCTCGAGAACCGTGACTTATGGAGAAAGAAAACTGGAACTGGAATGTGAGTTCCATTTTTCCTTACTACTTTGTTCGCTCCTGTAAATATTTAGTGAATTAAATGGAGAATCACATGTAGGGCTTCATGCAATGTCCACTGTTTATGCCAGACTTACGTCTGAAATGGGATGTCTTGATAAGCTTTACTCTGCCGTATCAAGGTAGCTTGGACACACATTTAGCTGTTCTGCAGTTGTTGCATGTGTTGATGAATGTATGGTCACAATGACAGAATTTTCTGTGCACTTCACATGGTTGTGAGCACGCCTAAGAAAGTATATCCGGCTGTACTCCAACCGAACCCGTATTACAGTTTGTTTTTAGTTTGGCTACAATAAGAAACCCTTAAAGTGGGATACAGGTCCTGAAATTATCTTCAGTTTATAACATATTTATCAGTTCAGGAAGAAAATGGAGTTGTTACTGTGACACACATGTATTGATTCAAAAATAAGTATAGGAATAAAGTACTATATTTTAAACAAAAGAAATATTTGTGTTTTTGTATATTTTATTATATTTAAAACATCTTCTAACAAATTTCAAAAACATATAAATATGTACAACATAATTTTATTCCCATGCTTCCATCACAGTACACACCATACAGTGACAAGCACACTCTTGGAGGATTCATTTCTTAATTACTTCAACCTTATGAAAATCTTAATTTTGAAAATGAGTAACTGAGACTGAAATATCACTGTATGCTTATCAGCTTGAAAAGCCAGGGGGCAGTCTGCAACAGGGAACAGCTGCATTTAATTTCTGAACACAGTAGGTATTTTCTTCTTCAATTGCATTATGGATCAATAAAGCCAGTTTCCAAAACATATTTTAATATAATAAGACAAATCTCAAACATAATTAGAGCAAATATCCATCTGTTGCTTGCTGCTTTTGGTAATGACAAAAAGTGCATACAATAACAACTGTTTTATTTTCCAATTTTTTCTGCTTTAAATCTGATGATAATTTGAAGACTAGTCATTAACTTTTATACACAAAACTATAATCAACTGCCATTTCTCTTCACATAATTAAATATGAATATTATAACTGTACTTCCCTCATTTATATTGTTTAACTGTGGCTATGATGAGTACACTTAATTTCCCCACGAGAATGAGAGACGTACCTGAGGCATGGTGCCGTCCCTTGACCATCTAATTATCATTCAATACAATCCTCCATCGGGCTTTTAGCAACAGTGGTGGTCATGAAGACACGCTCATAAGTTTCTCTCGAGTCTGGTATCCCCTCCATGGCGTCACCATTGTTATTAGTATCATCAGTTTGTTTTAAGTTGTGCTTGGGAGGTCTCTTGGGGAAACAGTCTGTGATTTGATGCTGAGCAAAACCTGTGTGGAGGGGCCATAAATTAATTACACTTGAACCTTGAAACATGAAAAGAAGGTTTAAGCTAAATATCTTCTCGTCAAACCCAAAATGTGAGACAGGCTCCCAGCATTACACCTCGGCATCCCCTTTTTCTATTAAGGGTCACTTAGGGGCTTGTAACTCAGAGCTACCAGGACATTATAAAACAAGTCTCCACTGGGGGGAGGGGAGACAGTTAGTGGCACTTGGAGTCGGATAAAGTTAGGCCCAGTCAGATATAGAGGGGCTACAGTTAGTTACAGTTGGAGTCATATATGGTAAGTACTGAGTGGGCAGTGAGATTGTCAGTTCTTTAGTGGGACAGTGATGTAGTTATGAGAGATGCACCATTGAACAGAGGATTAAAAGAACGACAAGTCAAGAGGAATGAACAGTGATGACAACTGTGTAGTGACAGTTGTTACAAAGGCTGGCGATACTGGGAGTTAAAGTAATGATAAAGACGAAAGTGTAATCGATGAGATGTAAGCTTAAGTGAGGATTAGCATAATGTACCAATAATCACTGTACTTATCATACACCCAAAAACTAGAAATACATGGTGTTATGTTCTGGTGAACCTGTGATTCATAACTCCTGAAGTGCGTTCCCATCCGGGTCACCAGAGCACCTGTATCCCTGAGTAAAGGATCTCATATCTATGAATAGTTATGGCAAATACATTATCAACGCTACTGGCAGCTGCGCGTAGCCCGGAGGCTGGTATCTTTGGGATGGTGGCTAAGGGTGAGTAAAGTACAGGATATACAGTACTCTGTATTTTATGTTTGTTTAGTCCATCCAGTCTGGAACAGATCAATACATATTACATAAAATATAATTATCCTGAAACTTAATACTGTTCTCTAATTCTTTCAACAATAACTTCAATGGCATGCAAAGTGTGGCAAGAATCTTGTCATTCATATTATAAGATTAGGGTAAACATTCATCACATAGTAAAACACAGTAATATAACCTAGATACCACACACATTACAGTACTTTCTGAAACTTATCTAACAATGGTATATATTACAAAGTAAACTTAAAGCTGCATGTGGACACATACACATTTTAATCTTGCCCAATTCACAGACATTTATACTGTCACGTGACAAGTAACTTCACGCCATAGTGAATATAGCAAATTTATTGCACATTCGCTCATACACTTATACAATTCACAGTTATAACATTACTGTCATCCGCAGTATCACAATTGCGACTTCTGATGTAGTCCTTTCAATTCACTCGATGCCACTCAACTCGTAGCTGCTGGACTTCACGATCCAGACTCGGTCGCTACTAATCACACAATCTCCTCACATATGAAGTGTAATTGTATTAGAATTGAGTATGAATAAATGATATAAATGATCTTAGCAGGAATATTCTTATAACAATTGAAATCTTAAATGGATGGTTAAGAGCTAATAAATTATCTTTAAATTTTAATAAGACACATTCTATTCAATTTAAAACTAAGACAATAATATCAGATACTTTTACAATAAACCATAATAATAAGTTTATCAACAATACCCTCAGTACTAAATTCTTTGGAGTTATAGTTAATGGTGCCTTAATATGAAAGAATCATATTGATTTACTTGTAAAAAAATAAATAAGGCTTGCTACATAATTAGAAATATGAAATATTATATGTCTACTTCAGCTCTAAGGGTAATCTATTGTATTGTTCTTCACTCCTTAATGAGCTATGGTATCATCTTTTGGGGAAACTCATCTCATAGTTCTGCTATTTTTCTTCTCCAAAAAAGGCTATCAGAGCGATGTTGAAATATGGCAATAGAGTTTCGTGTAGAAACATATTTAAAGAGCTAAATATTTTATCATTTGCATCACAATTATTTTCGTTGTTAGTATTTGTGTTGCAAAATAAGTTCTTTTTCCATCAAACACTATTCTCATACTATTGATAGTAGACAAAGACAAGATTTGTATCTACCTCAAGCTAATTTAACTATTCATCAAAAAGGAGTTTATTGTGCGGGTATAAAAATATTCAATAAATTGCCCGTAGAGATCAAGAACACATCCAATAATTTTAAAAAGTTCAAGGNTTCAAGTAATCCAATACCCCTCCCGGCTGGTCTCGCACGGTCAGGTCATGGGTTTATGAGATACTGGGCGTAAACAGGTGGCGTTAGGGACAATAGCGGCACCCTTAGCCTGAGGAGGACAATAGCGGAATTACACTTAGAAGGTCCGGGGATGGTACCTCGCCGATGGAGCGTCTCTCACGGTATTAAACAATGCATACATAGTTCTTACTCTTAATTATATAATTTTGACGAGGGAAGTACGGTTACACACTCTATCTCCGGGAGCGTCACTTCTTACCGTATAGGATTTGAACCGATGGCCTTTCTCCCAGACAAGAATTCTCTCTAATGGCTGATTTTAACTGCCAATTCATGATACCATCAGTACAAGACAATCACATTACTAACTTTGAGAATGAAGAGATCCAGAGATTTTGAACCCGGGACCCTACATGTGAAAGCACTTATGTCTTAGTTTAGGGCGGACAACAAACATATCCTTTTCATAATTGCCTCGACCCTCTAACGGTCACCCAAGGTCCAGGTAACAGAATAAGTTGTTCCTGTCTAAATGCGAAAATCATGTCAACTTCTTAATGGATGGGTCTCCCTAATAAATCAGTCACTCTATTGAAATGGCTGAAAAGGAACATGCGTCCATTAAAGAGTATTGAAAGGTTTGGACGGTTACAAAGGTTGTATTAAGGCATTTCTTGAATACTCATGTGTTTTATACTGTGGGTGAATATCTAAATACATAATTTTTATCATTGTTGTATTCATTGTACTGTCTAGTTGTGTAGTTTTTATGTATGTATTCTGTGCTCTATGTTATTTTATGACATGTTCTATATCCATCTTCGAATCTCTTGAACTTACAATAAATACAAATACTGTGAAAAATATTTATTAAGCAATTGCTCCCCATAGGGTACATTATTTACGATTTATGAAAATAAGACAAAAAGAAATTTTCACATAAGGGAGAGTAGGTAAATAGGTCACAAATGGTAGTAAAAGTTTTTTGTTTGTAACACTAGGTAGCAGCACAATTCAGATTCATGGCAGTGTAGGTAGGAGATGTGCATGTGCATGTTCAAAGACTGGTTTCAGTAGTAAAAATTGTGACCGTGCTTGAGGAGTGTTCTACCGAAGAGGGGCGTTCTGTTGTGCATTTTTTTGTGGGCAAAAGGACTTAATGTAAAGGACATTCATAAAGAATTTCCTGATTATGGTGGGAAGTGTTTCTCACATAAAGTGGTTCACAACTCAGTCGAGGAATTCTCTCAAGGATGTTCGAAAATTGCAGATGATGCCTGACCACATGCGGAAGTGGATGACACAACAGTCAAAAGACTTCTATGCTGGTTTCAACACACTGGTAAAGTGATGGGACATGCGTATCAATGTTGGTGGAGAATATGTCGAGAAATAAATGTTTTGTCCATGTTCGCATATCACGTTTTACGTTTTATATCAATTTGTGACCTACTTACTGACTCCCCCACATATAATCAATCCATCAGCATTATTAACTTTGACAAAAGTTGTCATATCTCACAGACATTGTGGTAAACCACCTATAACTCCTAATGCCAACTGAATGCAGTGTAGAACACACCGAACATATATATACCCAGACGAAATGCATATGTCATATTTTATGATCATATATCAAGTGGAAGAACTGTTTTGGAAGAGACTGTGGTCCTGTCGTCTTGACAGATTACAGATGAATGAATGAATGAACAATACATATTGTGAAGTATGCACACCTATTATACCACACATCAACTACACATACATCATACTCGTTCTTGCAGATAGAAATTTGTCTATGACCGGGCTTACTACATGGAAAGCTTCTACAACAAAGACCTACAAATGACATAACATGCCCAATTCTACACTGTAGCATTGGAACCTTAGTATTTAAGTTGGCATACATATTTCTTAACCTCCCATACTAAATAGTTTAAATATATTTTCTCAAAAATGTTTAAATATTTTTAATATGTCCCTAATATATTCAACACTTTATAAATCTTGATATATGGTATATATTTTATCTTATTCAGTATCTTCTATTTTAATTGTAACAAAAACTTGAGGCAAATTTTATCTGTTAGTTTACATTGTGACATGTTGCACTGGTATGGATCCATATCGGTAGTTCAGTAACTGTACGTATTCCTATATATGACTACCTGATGATGGTCTTGTAAGACTGAAACATGTAGCAGGAATAAAAAGTCGAATTGTAAAACTTTAAAAGCGAGTATATTTGTTGTGTTGACGGTTAACCTAATTCTTATATATATGAAGTTCTGCACCTAGTGTAGAGCCTCCATAACCAACCCACTGGACATGGACATGTTACATCTTTGTGGTACAAGGGTGTAAACCTCAGAGGTTTTAATACCTTACTGGCACAGAAGAGAAATGCATTCAGTGACCACCAGTCACTGACTGATTGAGAAGGTGGATACTCACAAGTCAACTGTAAGTTCAAGCAGTTGATCAAATGATGATTAACATTTGGTTCAGTAGACTTAGGGAGAAATTAATCTGTCAGAACTGGGAATCACTTATTCATTTGATCAGAGAGCAGGCTATTAATGGAAGAAAGGAGGCAAGCATTTAACAGCAAGGCTAGCATTCAGTTAGCGAATCATTCCAGAAATATATATAAAAGGAGTTACGATTGGCATTACATCAAATATTATTTGTGTGAATTTGTTTGTGTATGTACTACACAGTAAATAATATAGTGACTGATAATCCTGAGCTCACATCTGTCTCACAGTGAAGTCGGCAGTGATCCATGGAGGGATTTCTAACTGATATCTGTCCCTATCCTTCAAACCTGATGAAGGTTCATCCCATCACATCCCTGAGCCCTTTGCTTCCTACTTCCTTCATGCTGGTCTCTTGTTTGGCTTATTCTTCGACCCTGATAATGGAGGTGATACATGTCCCTCCAAAATGTTGACTTCCAATGGACTAAACAATGCAGTACTCCAGAATACAGAACTCGTCACAACCACAAATTCTAGGTACTGTTAGACCTATTACAGCAAAATATAGTAACAGCATATGTACAAACAACACTTTATGTAAAGCAGTTCTTTACAATGTTGGCTNTCGTCATATATATTGATAAATTTTAAATATTAAAAATATTGAAACTGTTCAGGATTTGTCATCCTTATGTCGTATCTCAATACGCGAGTATAACACACGCAGTCACAGGAGCAAGACACAACACAAAGCACAATACACACACGGAAGCAGGATAGATGCTCCGATAGAGGAAGATAGGTGTGACTCGCGTATTGAGATATGACATAAGGATGACAAATCCTGAACAGTTTCAATATTTTTAATATTTAAAATTTACCAATATATATGACGAGTATATATTTTAGTATAAAGACAATAGGGCATGCAATGAAGTAGTTTGACGTACAACGAAAAGCACCTGAAGATGGCACTTTTGTGCTGAAACATGTAGTGCAAGAGAGAAGAGTAAGGTGAATAAATGTATGCACTGTAAGACGGTTAAAATAAATCATGAAATGTTGGCTATGCCAACAGAGATGACCAGCAATGACCAAAACTTTTAGTTACCTCCATTGGAACCAATATTCTTGAACTTAAAAATACAATACTTATTTAAAAATACATTTATATTAAAATTAAATAATACTTATACACAAAATCTTGATCACATTTATTTTCAGCATATTTCACTGGGCAAGTGTGTTGGTCCAACACTAGGCATAAATATTCTGAATGAGAATAATATACACAAAACATAGAGGGGGGTTTTTACCTTTGTTGACTGCTTCATGGTCCTGCACTTCATGGTGACTGGTGCAACGCTGGCTGTGAGGCACATACGAATTTTGTCGATGAATCGGTATGCCTGATAATGTTTTGAATTAAGGGAAGTTATTAACTTTGTGGACTGCTGGAAGACATTATGTTTCACAGTGAGTAGTGCAGTTCATGCATGCGAATCTGTTTATGACTTTTCAGCAGTGGGTGGCACTTATCTGCTCCATCAGCCATTTGTTCTCAGTTACAATTAGTAAGCAGACTTTAGAGCGGCATGTATTTCTGTATTACATGAAAGACAGATGTGTTAGAAAGTGTTGGCAAAAATTTTATGATGAAAGAGTTCCCAGCAGACAAACAATTGACAATTTGGTGAATAAACATAGATCACATAGAAAGCAGGCCTGAACATATACCTAGAAAATCACTGAAATGTCCAGTTCAAGAGACTAGAGTGTTAAGGTCTAGTGCAAGAAGGGCAACACAGTTGCTGAAGCTTAGACTCTATAAAACAACATTAATCCATACACGCCTTGCAGCCGCCTGATTCATCTAGCAGGGTTCGTTTTTGCAGTTGGTTTCTACGGGCTATCATTAAAGGTGAGATCGATCTGCAACTGATATTCTTCCCTGATGAAGCATGGTTTCACTTGCAGGGATACATAAATAAACAAAATAATCTCTACTGGAGCTCACAGACTCCAACATTTAAACTATTAAGTCATGCTCCTTCCAGTGAGAGTTGGTGTTGGTGTGCTGTAAGTGCAAGAATGATTATTGGACCTGTGTTCATTAATGAAACAATTAATCGAGCAAGATATGTAGAGGTCATTCTCGGGCAATTCTCTCCAGATTTAACAGAAGAGGAAAGACTCTATGGTTGGTCTGAGCAAGACTCAGGTACTGCCCACAATGCACGTATGTCTATGCAGTCTTTGTCCGATGTCTTCGGGGACAGAATTATCAGTGGTGGTATCTGCTGGCCAGCTCATTCACCTGATCTTACTCCTTGTGATTTTTTTCTTCTAGGGCTGTTTGACAGACAAAGTTTACAGCAGTAACTCCTGAACAAAGAATTAAAGAAAATTCTCATAGGGAAATTGTAAATATTCCTGCAGAACAGCTTCAAATGATAAATCAAAACCTCTTCCACCAGTGCAAGGAATGTCTATACGTAGAGGGACACCACTGCAACATCTCCTGTCATCTGTGAATGGTAACTACTTCATTCCAAATATTACTGGCCAACAGGCATATTGATTCATTGGCAAAATTCATATGCACCTCTCAGCTGGTGGTGCTGTGGTCACTGTGAACCGGTCAACAAAAGGTAAGAACCTCCAGTACATTACAAGTAAACACATTAGTCATATTCTGTCAGTGGTTGATTTATCTACAAATGAATAAGTCACAGCTCAGGGCCTTGCAATCATCCACAAGATGAACGCAACACTTTCTGACAAAACTCAAAAGACAACAGATGGCTAACTACACCTCATCAGACTGCAGTGATGGAAATAGCACGTAGAGGAACATCTCTGATAATCAGAAATGAACTGGCAGGTGACTGCATTGCTTGGGGCACTGCTGTGTGAATGTACTGATACACTGTATTCCCAGTCATCCATATACACATTAATGAATATTTCTTGGTAATTTAATTAGTTTTTTCATCAAATTATTATGATATTTCTATAAATCAACATTCTTTATAGTTTTTGTTAAATGATCTTCTGTTATGAAAGTCTCCATATGATATGATTAAAATAAAAATAGCTGATGTTTATTTATAATTCTTTCTACAATATTTAAAAAAAATTAAGGGGCCTCATGTTTATCAAGTTTGAAGCTTTACACAGTCAGTCTGGCTCTGCATTCTGTGACACTTTACACTACCAATACCATAATTCCTCAGAACTATCCATTGCCACCACTATATGTATCACATGGCAAGTCAACTACATCTGAACACATTAAGTTCACAGCAACATAGAAACGATAAAGAAACAGTACGTAAGATTTGAGGTTTTTACGGTGGTGACTATGAAGAAACAGATCTAAAAACAATAGCAGAGTTCATAAAAATATAATTCTCTGTACTAATCTCTTCTTTTAAATAAATATCAGATATCTAGATCTTTTAACATTGCTGAAGTATCTAGCTTGGTCATGGAACATGTTGCACCTCTTGCGCAGATGCAATTTCACAACACAGTGTGCATTCTACTTCAGGAATGGTATAATATACTTGTCTATGACAGTTTCGTTTGTGTGCCAGTCCAAGTGCGAAACTCCATTCACTTCAATCAATGTGAGTCTCCTTTTCTTATCCAGTGTCTTCAAACCAAACTTGTCTAGCACATACACTTTACGATCCCTCATCTCCATTACTTCCTCGTTCTCATCAAAGTAGCCAAATTGACTAGAAATAAATGAAACACAATATGAGGCAACAAATTGACAGCAACTAACTGTGATGAATTCAAAGCATATATATCTACAATATTTACACAGAAACACTGAAAGTTGAGTTTGGACAGTTCAAGTGCCTTGCATGTAGGATCACAAACCTGAACTTTACATTTCATTTTAGTGCCCTCCAATGGTAACTCTCAGCCATGAATGACCACATGGCAGAAACACTTTTATGACTAATACAATCTCAAAATTTCAGCCCTTACTGTTACCAAGTTAAAAAAAATCCATTTAAATGAAAATATATTATCAGAGATGAAATTTCAGAAGGGTTTCTTAGTGGAACTTGACTGACTAGTTATTTCTGCAACCACCAGTGCTGTCTCCCAATACAGCTATGCCCTGTAACACCGGAATTTATATCTATTTCATGAATGACTGCTGAGTGATAACAGAGCACAAATCTTACTATGTGTCATAACTGAAAACATTTACTCAAATCACAGATCAGTTTTAAATTAGAAGAAATACACATCTAGAAGTGAAAACTTTTAGAAACCAGACCAACACTGATAACAGTACTCATTCTCATCTGGTCCCAAGTTTCATGTAACCCTTAACTTCTCTGAAACGTGTGGACAGTCCAGAAGCCAGAGAGGAAAGAAGCAAAAGATGAGTAACAAGTGTGGAAGAAATGGTCTCTCTAAGGAAACTTTATCAACAAACCTATAAAGATACAAAGTGAAAAGTAAATTGAAACCTTAAAATGTAATCCAACTTAAACCCTTAGCACTTACTTAGTTACACATGATCTTATACCAGTGCCTCCCAGCATCAGACTACAGCACATATTAGGATAATGGGGGTTCTAATCAAGGTCATAAGACAACAACAGATTACATTTTGATCCTGAAAAGTGCCTAAAAGATTGATCCTGAGGATGATGATTTCTGGTTTTACCAAAAACAGTTCAGAACCAGAGATCTGGAGCATAAGTTATGTAAACTTTGAAGATGGAAACATAATTAACAATGCTGAACATGGAATTAGACATTTCTTATGATGACAGAGTTTTCTGGAATAATTTATTTATGTTAAAATTGTTAACTTTACACATTAAACCTAGCAACAAGACTGCTACACCAACTACTCATAAATACATGATTTCAGTAACTGAAAATAATTGCAGCCTGATATATGAAATTTGTCATAATCATGTATCTGCAAAATTTGTTTGGAACATATTTCTGTATGCAAAATATCTTTATAACAGTCACAAGGACAAACAGAAGTTCTTGTCCAACTGAGCAACTACCACAGTTCATGAGTGAGCTAACATACAAAAGACTGGCCTTCATCTAAATTATATATTTCTTATTACATGTTAGAAGTAGGCACAAATTTAAAAAAAATTACACACATTACCAGTGTTGTTGGTTGAGGCACTATGCTACAAGCCAGAAGGTCGCAGGTTCAAGTCCTGATCAGGTCACTGGATTTTTTTCAGTTGACCTAATCCTTATGGTCGCACTATGGCCCTGGGGTCGACTCAGCCTCTAACACAAATGAGTACCAGGAATTAATTATATAATTTTCCTGCTGAGTAAAGCATGGCCGGTGCGCAAGTCTGACAACCTTCCCATCTTTAAGCCGATTGTCTAGATAATGTGGGACCCTCAACGTCTCACAACCCTATGGGCCTTCACGGCCTGGTACAGGGATAGCTTTACTTTCTTTTTTTTTTACTTAACTTACCTTTGTTCCTTCATTTTACTATTTAACAACGAGATTTTAAATATTTCTTACACAAACATTTGCATGGAACAAACAATGGATTTTGCTAGTGGCAAACAGATTAAGTTTGAGTTTCTGAAGCCTGTCCACAAATAGTTAAAAAAAGGTAACGTTATCCCTGTAACAGGCCGTGAAGGCCCATAGGGTTGTGACAAATTGAGGTCCTCACATTCTCTCTAGACAGTTGGCTCACAGATGATGACGACGATGATGATGTTGTCAGCCTTACACGCTGGCTGCCCTTTACTCCAGGAATATTCCTCGTACTCATTTTTGTTAGAGGCTGAGTCAACACCAGGGCCATAGTGTGGTTGGAAGAATTAGGTCAATTGAAAATAATCCAATCAGGACTCAAACCCATAACCTTCTGGCTTGTGTTGCCTCAACCAACTATGCTATTGCATGGCCCTTACACCTGTCTATAAAATGTGAAATTAAATAATTCCAAGACATTACCTTAAGATGCAGTAACTGGATATTACTTAATGAATGTGCAATATAAAAATGTTACATATTTCATTTTGTGACTGTTGAAGGTTGACAAAGGAGTAATTCTTCTACAGCACTTCAAAATAACAGAAACAGTGTGACTGTAGCCTCTGTTGCAGTTGTATCACCATTTTGTTGCTTTTCTAAAATCAGACTGACTAACATAGTAAATTATACAAGATATGAGTCACCTTTGTTGTGATGATACTCACCTTGACTGCCAAGGTGTAATCACACCATCATCAGGCCCACCAATCAAAACGAGTTTACGTAACCTTGTTATGCCATCTTTGTAACTGTTGCTCTGTGATGATAAAACTTCATTGTTAACATATGGCAGAAATCTGCTATAACTGCGATACAGACTCTGGTGATGTGGATCATTCCAGTAGTTGCCAACAGATATATGTTGTCCAATAGAAGAATAAAATAACTCATATGCTGTATGACAGACCAGGCCAGGGAAAAACAGGTGCAAAAATTTGGCTGTGATCAAAAAGAAAATTTAGGATAATACTGTTATTCACACTATGTGCAACATCCTGCAGTATTTTTGAGCCTTCACAGATAATGCTTAATGAATTATACATACTGCCATATTGTCCAGCTTGTGGAGAACTCAGCGATATGAAAGTATGCACAGTGTGATTAGGAAACTGTTCAAGAATTCCTCGAGCAATAAGACCTCCCTGTGAATACCCTGAAAATATAGATCATGTATTCAATAAATTTAAAATTAGTTTTGTCTTGTGGCCTTAAAAATGTTGCTTATGATGATACAAAGAATTAAATTTTTACACTATATGACCTACATGAGGAATTACAAAACCCCTAGAAAGTAGCAGACAAGAAAAACTCTGTAACATATAGCTCATAAGCAAACTATATCTACTGAGCGACCGCTGCTTCTTGGCGAAGTTAGTGCCAACTTTTGCAGATAGGGGGTGTCACGTGGTCAGTGCAATGGATCCCCACATCCGTTAATCTTGGTTTTCTAGACTGGAGCCGCTATTTCTTTGAAATAGCCCCTCAATTATCTTCACGCGGCTGAGTGGACCCCGTTCCAGACCCACTATTTCTCAGAAAAATCTGGTAGCGCCGGGAATCGAACCTGGACCTCAGGATCTGTATGCTGGAATTCTGGCCACTAGACTGCAGAAGCAGAAAGTAGCAGACAATGAATATTAATGTGGGAACAGAAAACAAAGCTGGGGTAACTGGAAGCAAGAGGATATGAAAACAGTTAAGAAAATCATTCTCAAGCCTCTGCAATCCATGGACCATCAAAACAGCTGTGGGAATCCGAAAGACTGATCTGTCACTCTCACACTGATCAATATAAACAGCAGTTTACAAATCTGCTTAATTTTAATTCGCTTAGTGGGGGGTGGACTCCAGTCACGTCCACTCGGCATGGTGGCCACTGATTGGCCTATTGTACCTGTCCTGGATGATCATGATGATGGAGAATTTGGTGGAATGAAGATTTGCAGGGGAAACCGAAGTACTTGGAGAAAACCTACACCAGAGCCACTTTGTCCACCACAAGTCCCACTTGGCCAGACCCGGGTGTGAACCTGGGCTGCCGCAGCGGGAAGCCAGCAACTAACTTCTTGAGCTATGGGGCGGCCTTACAGATTTGCTTACTAGCAACATTCTGTGTGCATGACTAGGTATATCCAATGTTGAAATCAGGAAAACACTGCCTAGATAGTGGGGTGAATACAAGAGTATCTGCAAAGCTTCCAATGTGTACAGTGTCTCGTCGTCATCGTCACTGCCATCCCTGTTACTTTTGTTGTTATTGTCCCTATTATTATCATAATAACTTTCATTACATCTGCATTAATTTTTTTGGGGGGGGTGCCCTGTACCAAAAGCACAGAAGGGACCACAATTCAGAAAGGTTCTGGGGGGCTCACTAAGCCTCATATCCAAAGGGTACTAGGGGAATGTGGGGATCTATACATCCACTCCCAAATACACCTTCATGGCATAGTGCTTTACCTTAACTTACTGTATCTTCTCATGTATCGCTTCATGTATATATAAACCACTGCTGCTTTCATCTATCTGACCACTTGGTTTTTGGGTCACCAGAGGTTTTAATGAAAACATTTTTGAAGCAAAAACAGTAGCTTGTCTTATAAAAAACAGCCCACATGCTGGCTAATACCACAACCTATGAAAAGGCTAATGCCCATTAATGGAGTGGGGCATTGGTTAGTGGAATTCTGCAAATACAAGGAATGAGCCTTGCTTCATAAATACATTTTTAAATCATGGCATATATAAATGCTGATATCAATGAAAATTTGAAGGTATATAAATCAGGACACTCTTTATTAAAAAATAAAACCTGAATTCACATGCAAGATCGCCCACTGAACAACAAAGTTGTTCATCCAAAAATCAAGCACTGGTTTTCCTTTGATCATGAAGGTAACAATGTTGCTAGCTCATACAGGATATGAGCACTGATACATCTGACTTTCTAAGGGTAATGTTTTTACAGAATATTTATGTGTATTACAAATTCACTAAATAAATTACATACCAATCAAATTAATGCCCTCTGGATGTGCTGCTGCTATGTTCATTAAATCTTCACCGATTTCTTGAATTTGGTGCCACATTGGTGCAAGGCTTGACCAATCTCCAAATTTATCTGTCACATATACTTTTGTCCCTGGATGGGCCTGTGGACACAAAATGCTGAACGAAAACGAATTTTATAGAAGTGTAAATTAAATTATTTTAACTGATTTTTTCAATTACGCTGTTCTTTCGCTGATGATTATGAAGAACTCACCTGCTTTATGCGTTCTGCCATCGGAATCATTGTTACGTTTCCTGACAATACTCCGTGTATAATTACAACTGGCCTGTACGCAGCAATATATGTTTCTAACAATAAATATATACATATAAACACCAACTTTTCACTAAAGGCCATGATATACAATACGTTTCTGCTTAGTCTCTTTATTCGCTACCAGCAAAAACCCAAACAAACCTACGACCCAACACCAGTCTTTCAACAATTCAACAACACAGACGTACATCAGTCACTTATTTACCCGATTTAGCTGACTGTCATGAAGTCACGAACGGTCATTAAACAGCTGACTACATCGTGGAGCGAAAAGACCAACATATGTCAACCAACTTCTCCTGACACAAATTCGAATTTCCCTTCTTTAACGCTTTACTGTATCATATGCATTGTAAATAAGTATGACACGAATGAACAGTAAGGTTCCTCAATATCATGGAATTTTGGTCCTTGGTTCGCTTTCAGCTTTTTATGTGTTAGAATACATAAAGATATTTCGTAACATAAAAGTAAATACTGTCGCATTATCATGTATACTCGTAAATTACTTAAGACGTAGGAAAATGAAATGCTAATAATGACTCTTGAGCTATTCCCAACTGGCACGAAGCCTAGAAGCTAAAAATGTTACTGTAAACTTGTTCACATTTCTGCAAGTTCGTGTTTGTTGTCCGCATAAAAGACTCTTTGTCCTTCACTGAGTTCTGAAATAAAGCAAGTCTATATTCGATAAAATCCTGGCCATTACTGAGTACTGAGTAAGTATGTGTTTGCACAATTTACAGAATCAACAAGTATGCCATTGTTATAGCAAACAGAACAGTAAAAACACGCATAAACTGCACAACTATTGCGCAATGCCATATGAAGCAATATATGCATACATATAATTCTATCAGATGAAGTAACAGGAGGTTGGAGAAAACTGCATAATGAGGAGCTTCAAAACCTGTACTCTTCTCCAAGTGTAATTAGAATGATCAAGTCAAGGGGAATGAGGTGGGCAGGGCATGTAACACGAATGGGGGAGAAAAGGGATGCATATAGGATATTGGTGGGAAAGACAGAAAGAAAGAGACCACTGGGAAGACCAAGGCCAAGGTGGGTGGACAACATTAAAATGGACCTTAGAGAGATAGGATAGAATGATATGGATTGAATTGATCTGGCTGAATTGCATTTATATAACTTTCACGCACAATATATTCAGTCCTCCAAGCCCCACTGAGTAGGTGTCTTCCTCTCCTGAAGACGAGAACAGATCCAGTTTCTGAAATGTCATGTTTTCTATTCCCTAGAATTCTGTACAATGGAAAAAGTCCAAAAACGCAGTAATTCTATGTGTTATCCACCATCGTCAGATCCCTTAAGAATCTATGTGAAAATAGTTGCATCGATGACTGAATATTTTGTGCATGAAAGTTAAATTCAACAGGATGCTTAAATATGATATTATAATAATGCTATAAAATTAAGGCATCAGTTTTACTCATTGTTTTTTTCTATTCCAGAATTTGGCAGCAGCCCTCAAATTGCCATTTGAATTTAACAGAATATTTACTAATGCAGCAAAAATGAAGCTGCTTACGTACTCGTAACATCTGTTGTATAAAGAACAGATGTGTGTCATGATGTATGGTCAACTGAACTTGGATCCAGGAATAATTATATATTTAATATGAATCTAGTCAGATATCAGATATTTGATAGCAGTGTTGTTTTAAACCGAAATTTTGCATTGTCAGAATTTGCAACGCTTTGAAACCATACGCTGAAATGTCTCCGAGACGTACAGTGACCTCTTTGTATCTGTCAACCCTTGACATAATGGTCAATAGCGTTGTCACTGCATTTTCATTAATTCACGCTGAAGGTAATTTAGATGAATGGGACACATACGATGTGTACGAGGAGGAACTGCAGTCAGTTGCCAACTATTTAACTTCCCTACCACACAGCATATCTCAAGAACTTATGCAATCCATTCTTAGCAGTGAAGAACTAGATGCTGCAATCAGATTCTGTACCCTCAGACTTCTGTTTCATGACTGTGTCAGATCACTCATCGTAGGAGCATTTCCTAAAGAATACTACATGATGATATTAGATGTAATTGGTAATAATGGAGCGGAACTGCAGATGTTGGATTTGAGAGGTGTTTGGGTAAAAGGAGATGAGGCTCAGAAATTACAGCATACATTGGAGAAACTACCAAAACTGAAAGAATTGTACATTCCTCATGTTGCAAGTGATGGTGTTCTGGCGGCACTTGGACAAGATCATGCTTCTCTTTTAGTATTAGATATCTCGGGAGCATGCAGCATTTCACGGGAAGGTATTGAAATGTTGTGCTGTGGTCCTTCTTCCTCAGTCCGTCCTTCTCATTTACAAATAGTGAATATAGGAAGCCCAGGAGAGGAAAATGTAATTGCCTCAAACATAGAGATACTTTTGAAAAACCTTCCTGACTTAAAATCTTTAGGTGGTTATTCATTTGTTGGGAAAACTTTATTAAATTTTATATCTGAAGATGCAAGAATAACACAAGAAACTAAATTACAGTACCTACATGATACTGGAACGGATGCAGATACGCTGGATGCTATAGTGAAATTGTGCCCCAAGTTGGAATCTATATACTTGGATAGACCAACAGATGGTGTTGTTACAAGACTTCACTTGATTTCTAATCTGAAACAAGTGAAACTAAATAGATTTGACTGTGCAGAATTAGACATCATGTTGACGAAGTGTGGAGGGTCACTTAATACGTTAGAGCTTGTAGTGGGGAGAGGTGTGATGGACATGAGTTCAGTAGCTAACCACTGCTCTCAGCTTGAAAAACTCATGTGTTACAAAATGGAGTTTCTGACACATTATGATCAAGTGATGTTTTTGAGTTTAACAAAACTTGAAATTCTTCACTCAACTATAACCACATCATGTATTAGATATTTGTTGTCATGTTCACCACAGATCCAAGAGTTGAGTATTGGAGAGGATATTGACTTGACTGACGATGATTTTGCGGACATTCTCGGAAAGACATCACTCCCACAATTGCGCGAATTATGTTTTCGAAGTGCTAGGAATCTCTCAAGAGTTACAGTCGAAGTACTCATGGTCACATGCCCAAACCTGAAAAGCATTGCAGTGCTGGGTGGATGGGGTCTTAGTCCTGATGACGTTCAGGAATTACTTTACGAAATACAAATTTCCAATTTAGATTTGATGTTGTGGGAATTCATCGTAGACTAAATTTCAGCTCAAAAATGGCTTATGTATGTTCTTCTGTAGTTGCAAAGAAGTAATACAAATTTTGTTTACTGTTTGATATAAATATGTTTGAAAGAAAGTTGGCATTAACTTCACTGACAAGCAGCAATTGCTCGGTCAGTGTAGTTCGCTTGCAGACTACAGGCCATGGAGTTTGTTTTTTGTTTTGTTGAAAGAAAGTTATCCGCTATGGGCTACATATATTGCCTTCTTATTTTTTGCCCCTTAACTTTAACAATTTGACTCAAAATTGGGCCATTGTGTAATATATTTGCACGTGACATAATACAAATATTTGATTGATTTACAGTTTTTGTCTAAAATAATTTTCCATGTGGTGTATATTTAACAAAGAACAAGAACAAATATTTTCTGACTACATGCGGTGTGATCAACTTTGTAACACAGTGCTTGTGCTTGCCTAAATTTGAGATTGTAATTATTCACATTCATAATGATTCTTCTTTCTCTGTAAAGCTTTCATTCAAATAAAGGTTCTGTTTTATGTTGTTAAGTAGTAAGAGAATAGAGATGCTTGAAGCACTTCTGCCTCATGATTCGATGAGCCTATCCGCTACATAATTATATTTAACAAAACATGAAGTTCTGGGAAGAACTAATCACCTACTTCCTTTGATACATGAACTGCATAGAAAACTATGCCTCCAACAATTCATCGTTGCTGCAGGAAAGTTTTTACCGAGTTGCTACCTAGCAATGATAGGGGTATACACAGACAGACCCACAAGAACATGTTTACCAAGCCTTTGCCTAAGAAGTGGAAGGATACACCTTCAGACACACAGACTGATGGGAGGGACTTATGAAGTACACCATTGAGATGGACTCAGATCCCATGATATACATACCAAGTTTCATAAATATTGGTTCAGGCATTCAAAAGCTAATGGGAGGGATTCATAGACAGCATGGAGATCACGTAAGCCTACTTTAGGATAGTAGGCTAAAAAGTTACCCTTTATTTTTTTAAATAAATTTTTCACACTGAGCATAGAAAGCAGGTGATATCATACATTCATTGAATAATAATAAAATTACTCAGTGTAGAGAAGAAGGCAGAAGTTAAATATGTGTATTTATGTGACATTCTGGAAAGGTAGTATATTTCCATTTTATGTAGCTTTGTGACTAGTAGTAGGTGTTGATTCAATGTCTGAAGGACAGAGGGTTTTTTAAATTTGTTCTGGTTCACAGCGACCAATGCACCGCTTGCTGCGACGAGCATATGAATTTTGCCGATAAAGCAGCATGTCTCATGGCTGACAACGTTTGGAATGAAAGGACTAATTAACTTGTGAGCCGATTTAGGGCATTGTGTTTCACGGCAAGCAGTGCGACCTAGCTCAAATTTTACTTTGAAATGTAAAATGTCTTACCACAATCATGACAATGCTATTGTTGATTACTAGACGGTCTTCTTTTTACATTAAACATAATATGCACCCCTTGATATCACAGTTAATTAAATTCTACACAAAAATTGTTAAGTATTACTTATAAAACTAATCCCAATTTACTGTTTCCTTGTGAAACAGATTGGAATATTAAGCTGAGGAGATTCAAAAATAACCGGGCTACCTAATATCATAAGAATTGAACTATAAATGTGGGCAAACATAAACAGGGATTTCATAACACAGAGCAGAAACCATTCAGCTTCCAACATCTGTATTAGGATGGGTCAGATGAGCTTCGAAGAATGTAGCTTACCACAGTTCTGAAAGGATTATGATGTGATGTCAATACATCCTCATCCCCCTTAACCTGTATGATTTCAACATGATTTCTGACAAAAAATTAAATGTGCAGTTTCAGTATCACAGTGCAGTACGTGCAGTATCACAGTCCTCAAAATATACCACTTACAACTATCTAATCTAAATGCTAAACCAGGTACAGGGTGTATTAAAGAAGAAAAAGACCCAAGACTGAGTTATTGAGGCTGTTAACTTCAGGGTGGCAAACTAGTTCAAGATTTAAGAGATCTGTTTATGCATTCACAGAACATTTACATTTACCACGGCACAAGAGTGACCACAAAATATTCTCTCAAGTTAATGATCTAAAGCTATCACTGTTAAATCAGACGAAACAAGCAAGGCTTACTGTGATGAACACACTCCAGACTCTTAGCTACAGCATTTCACAAATTGAGTAAATGCGTTATTCAAGCTGCAATGCATCTAACCACCAAATGATGACTACAATAAGCCACTGGATTGTTCTTATAGATCACACTACCAAGTCAAGTGTTCAGTTCTTAATCGGAAATGCCTGTCTGAACTTAATGACATAGCTTCAATAAGATGACTTGGTATCAATAAATTTTTATATGATGGGCTCTCCACCTTCTACCCCCTCCAAAAGAGAGAGAGATAAGAATATGGAGATATTCATCACATGATCTTACCACTGGACACCACACGCATGACAAATGGCAGGACCGCAATCTGTAGATCACCAATCACTGTGTTCTGTGCAGCTGTCGCTGCTAATCTGTTCATGAAATAACAAAATATAAAGAAAGCAGTCTTCTGGGATTTGGCACCGTGTATATGTGGTGTTAACCGACGTTTTGGAGGAACGTATCGCCTCCATCTTCAGGGTAGAAGAAAAAGTATAAGAAATCTGCAAGCGACAAGACCGTGAGAACGGTAAAAGCAGATGGAGGCGATACGTTCCTCCGAAACGTCGGTTAACACCACTTATACACGGTGCCAAATCCCAGAAGACTGCTTTCTTCATAGTCACCGCCGTGAAAGCCTCAAATCTTACATAGGCG
>NW_019729212.1:186125-190387 GCF_002891405.2 Cryptotermes secundus | reverse complement strand
GACATGACAGTATTAGTTTGGAAAGACAAACGAGATGTATATATGTTGACTAATATGCACGCTCCTCCAGCAGAAGGCAATTTCTGTGATGAACACAGAAATGCGATAAAGCCTGCAATTGTTGCGGATTACAACATGCACATGGGATATGTTGACAAAGCGGACAGGATGACAAACAGTTATTCCATCAGCCGTCGGACTTGGAAATGGACGAAGAAACTATTCTTCCATTTACTAGATCTGACGATTCTGAACAGTTTCATTGTGCTGTCATCCTGTGGTGCGAAAATATCACATAGAGACTTTCGTCTAACCCTTGTGCGCAACATGCTGGAGCATGCCGCAACGTGTCGCCCTCGCCCCCAGGGGCCCTTAGGTCGACCTCCTGCTCTTTCATCTACAATATATCGCCTAGAGGAGGCCAGTCGACAACACTGGCCAAACCATTCAGACAAGAGACTGAACTGCCGCGTCTGTTCTGCACGTGGGAAAAGGAGAAGAATACAGACAAAGTGCGAGAAATGTGACGTGGGCCTGTGCATTCTCGGGTGCTTCAAAGAATATCATACAAAGCCGAGGTTTAGTTAGATGATGCAGGGGGTGGAGCCTATATATACATCAAGCAGATAACAACAAAAAGGTATGTACATCGAATTTTACTATATATTTGTACATATTTATCTGCAGAATCTGCAATAAAATTACTGACTCGTGGATGAGAATCGGCGTAACTCATACGTATACTCTTTTTGTTGTTGTTCATTTAGGTATCATTTTAATTACTTTATTAGGATTTTACTCAAGTCGGTCTGGTAATTACTACATTTAAAAATAAATATTTAGGACTGTGCATGCGCTTCTACTAGCGGCGTGTGCGCGCGCTTCCCCTAGCGGAGTTTAAATGCCCGAGTGGCCAAAACTGGGTACTTTGGCCACGACGACCTTACTCACCACTGGCACAAACTGGGCACTTCGGCACTTAAAGGTTAAAGTTTAACTTAGATGCAAATTCTAAGACTTTATGGATCTATTAATTTACTTTAATGCCATAAAGTTCCTCCCTTCAAGAGAGAAGTGGTACAACTGACCCATATCATACTGCAACACTTTCAGTTGGTCTGATCTTTTGCCTTGCATTAGGAAGAAATTCCAGAATGCCATTCTTAATGAAATAAATTTCATAAAATGGCAAGAGAGTGCANCTAGCACTGAGGCGTAAGACTTCGGCTGTTTTACATAAAAATATATTGTGTATATTGGAAGAGACTGACATTTCTGCCTGGTAAATGATTACTGAAGTACTCACTGGATTATCTAAAATACCCTCCTGGAGGCATAAGATTGCTTCATTGACAAAACGTGACACCATACGGAGCTGCAAGTCTTCCACAGATTTTGAACCTTTGGGTTCCAACTTGTATTTTGATAAGATATCCAATGTTCCAGGGTTCACATCACGGTTCTTGCTGGCACTTTCATACAAAAAGCAACCTTTGGATGACTTGCGTCCTGTAAAACATAAATTGGCATTCTCTTGCACACGTGAGAAGACTGCTATTAAAACCAGCCCTTTGTACAACTTTGTTTAATGGCCTCTGAGCATTCAATTTTGTTTTTTATATAGATTAACCAAGTCCTTTCTCTAAGTGTCTTAAGATTCAGTTATCTTCACCTTCTGAAAACCCCTAGTATTTTGCTGAAATATAATTACAGTAAAGTTTTAAAATGGGTGATTATAAGCAACACACAATGAATAAAATACAACTATATGCAAAAATATATTTCAATTATATAACAGAATTAACTACTGCTTCAGTCCCTTCAGAACATCTGTCAGCAAGTGAAGTTTCCTACTTAATATTCACATAAGTAAAGCTGACCCTGTGCTTAATGAATTAAGCACTATGCTATGAAGGTGTATGGGGGAATGGATGTATAGATCCACATTTTCCTGACATCGGTACTAGTTGGAGGCGAGTGGTCAGCTTCACGCTTTAACCCCAGGGAAGAGCCCCTGGTACCCACTGGATAGGATGTTGGGCTGACCTCAGAGCCAGTCTGGACAACATGGAGAAGAAAAAATTCTTGACCCTATCGCAACTTGAACTCTGACCCCTTGGTCGTCCAACACATAGCCAGTCGCCATACCAACTATGCTATCCCGGTTCCTAATATTCACATGCTTATAGAAATAGCTCAATATAAAATCTATTTTCCAATGCTGAAGCAGCGACACAAGATTACCTGTTATCATTCTCCATCTCTCTTGCACTTAACTTTACACTCTATAATGGAGAAACAGAATAAATATATACCTGACTCCAATAATTTATCTGTAGATCACAGCAATTCAATGAAGCTGTGAACATATTACATAAAAGACAATTTTAACTTCAAGGGATGGATTATTATAAATTTAATAACAATCATATAATTAGAACAGCTCTGAAGTCAGGAGATTACTGTCTCAGTAGTACTTCCGGGAATTCCCGTACACCAAGGGATTGTGGTGAAGAAACGTTCAGTAATAAGGCCTCAACCTGCAAGGTAATAAGCAGCCAAAAATGTTATTTTAGTGACTAGACATGGATGTTTGGATTGGTAACTGGATTTACTGGACTCTTATAACTCATAACTACAACTGATTATAACACTCATTAATTCACACACTCTTCAAATCACTGCAACACATACTAAATCTTCTAAGTTTGCCTTCATTAGACATTGTTAGGTTATGGCTCTCAACAATGTAGATTCCTCAGCTTCCGTGTTCACATCCTTAAAGGCTGGTGACTGTCTCATACCTAACAAATTGCTCCAAATGTCGACTTCCAAGCCATAGCTCGCTGGCTCTCGCTATATAGTCTTGGCACCAACTACATGAAAAACACTGCTTCCAACAACTCCTCCACTGTTGCATGTGTATCAGTTTCTGCAGAAATGTGTTTATCCAGCCACTGCCTCACAATGGGATATGTAATCATGTCAAAATATATTTCTGACATATCAACAACCACTCCTGTAGCAGCCATTAAACTTCAAATTGTACAAGAAAGCTTGGCCAAACATCTGAACTGAACTGAACTGAACTGGCATCTTCAATCTAAAGAATATATATGCCACAAAACAAGAAACAGAGTGAACTCACATTGCTCACTGTGAAACTCTCCAAGAACACAAACTAGATCAAGCATATTGGTAAGAAAACTTTAGGTTGATGCCTTAGTTTGAAGTGTCTGTCATTAGAAATCAAAAATTTTCTTCAAATGTTCTCATCCTGAGATGTGAGATTTCAAGTGCATTACAACTGCAAGTCCTCCCTGCATGTTTCACAAGTACACATAAACAGAAGTCATACAATGAATGAACCACAATTTCTACATGAATATTAGTCATTATAGAATAAATTTAAATCAAAATCCCAAATCCCACTGAAATTCCATTTGATGAAAAAAGAAAATACACCACTTGGTAAAATACATGGCCATTCACAGCTCCCATTTCTGCTCATAATTTTAACAACTTATGCTTACCAAGAAATCCTGCCTCGACCATATCTTTCAGGAGATTTATATTGCCCCCCCCAAACCTGGGACCAAACACTTTGCTTAAGTCTTGAGCAATATGAGCTGCAACATCAATGCCAACTTCATCTGCCAGAGTGGCTGCACCAACAGGAAAGCCAAATGACTTTGTCAGCCTGTCGAGCTCTTTGGGGTCTACACCTTCCTAGAAAAATGAAGATACATCAGAGACAAAGCAACAGAGCTCTAGAAGAAAATTATATGGCCTACTTTCCAGCTGCATAGATTTCCAGGCTTACAAATCCTGTGCTGTGAATGATATATTTAAGCAACAATCAACATAAATTTCATTTAACTGATTGACTAACATGGCGAACTTGTGAGCAAATGGTCACAGGTCTACTTTCCTTTCCTTCAGGTGTTGTCCCTGTGCTTAACCAATTAAGAACTACACTATGAAGGCATATGGGGGAGTGGATGTATAGAGCCATATTTTCTTAACATCAGCACTAACTGGAGGTGAGTGATGAGCTTCACGCCCCGGCCGCTTTAACCCCAGGCTAAGAGTCCCTTCTACCCATTGGATATGAGGTTGGGTGGACCCCAGGGCCAGTCTGGACAACATGCAGAAGAGAAAATTCTCGACCCTACCAGGACTCAAATTCAGCCCCCTTGGTCATCAAGCCTTTAGCCATATCCTGGCTCCTGCTTTACTTTCCTTTAAGGAACAGAAGTAAG
>NW_019729212.1:143840-186076 GCF_002891405.2 Cryptotermes secundus | reverse complement strand
GAAGATAGGTGTGACTCGCGTATTGAGATGCGACATAAGGATGACAAATCCTGAACAGTTTTAATATTTTTAATATTAAAAATTTATCAATATATATTTTAGTTATTTTAGTATAAAGACAACAGGGCATGCAATGAAGTAGTTTGACATACATCGAAAAGCACCTGAAGATGGCACTTTTGTGCTGAAACATGTAGCGCAAGAGAGAAGAGTAAGGTGAATAAATGTATGCACTGTAAGACGGTTAGAATAAATCATGGACATAAATCAGTGCAACAGGATGCTAAAATATAATATTACTTAGTTCTTACTGTCTAATTTATTTTCTCCATCTTACGCATACAAAATGCCATATTACCTTATTTATATGCTCTTTTGAATTTAAATGTTGGTAAAACCAATGTGTTCTCCTAGTATAAAAGAGGCTTAAAAACAAAGATATCTCACTTCAGATCATACATGTAAAACAAATGAATGTTTCGTTTCAGAGTACATGTGAGGCAGCTGTTATAATTCCAAGTTGTGAGACTATGATGTCATCTTTTGTTTAGATCATGAACTGCTGTGAAACTACTGATAGGATGTCCACGGTTTTGCTCCCATGGCAACCACAATGTGCTCTCCTCAATGGAGTAAAAGACATGAAGGTACTCTTGAAGAAATGAACTGGGTCTTTCTGTAAAGTGCCCATTATTTCTGTTTGATTTCAACCAAAACTGAATTATGCAAACAGATTTTAGTAAAACTCCCCAATATAAACTGTCATGAAATCCATATAGTGGGAACAGGCTTGTTTCATGCAGAAAGACAGATATAAATGAAGCTAACAGATGTTTTTCAAATTTTTGTGAATGCACCTAAAATAAATTACACATTAGTAACTATGGGGGAAGAAAAAGCATTCACTGTAACTGCCTTGTGATACTTTCTCATAAAACAAGAGGGAAGGGAAATGACAAGCCTAAGATGTGCATAAAATAATACTGACATACATGGACTCAACAGTAATGCATGCATTCTGTACATTTTGATTTATATATGTATATGGACTGCAAATAAATATTATATTCAAAATAATTATCAAATTACTTGTCTTTTTCTCATGCCATGCAAATGGGATAACCCAAGGTGGACATACTGAAGTTAGACAGTACACAAAATAAAATGTACCACAGTGAGGTCCAAGTATGCTAAATATATAAGACAAAACCACATAGAGTAATCCCTTGCTAGCTGTAGATTTCAAGCATCTGTGGTTTTAAATCTGGGCAGACATGGGAAGCACTGATGACTTCTGCATGGACAGCTTCACATTTTCTGGAGACAGAGCTCTAACGGATTCAGTTTTCTAGTTCTGTACATCAGCATTGCAGCGTGTCTTTTCATAGCTTTTCTACAATGACTACTGTGGCTATGCTTCTGTAATTATATACAGTTTGGTGAATTAATGGACCTATTTTCAACGGACCTTAGGCATCGGCAACTGACAACTGCTTACATTAATTGTGGTCCCATAACACCCTATCTGTCTTCCAAACTGTAGTTTTTAATGTAATACTGGCAATAGGCAAGGGACTTCTGTATGTGAATGAGAATTGGGCACACCTGTACTTTGCTCAAGTAATTCAACTTATCATAATTTATAAAATTCACTAAGTGAACAAACCATATGTTGCATCTTCAATTACCAATGTACTTCGATCCACATTCAGTTAAGTTCGCTTTTCTTCTACTATCCAACTAAATAACTAAAACAGATCTTCACCATTCATATAGAGTCTGTGACATAAGAACAGTGCAATGTTAAAATTGAACATACCTGCAGAAGGCGGATTCCTTCAGCAAGCATGGCAGAAAGAATGCGTGTTGTATAGAAACCAGGACCATCCTTGACTGTGATCACTATTTTTCCTTGCTTCAGTCCAACTTCAACCGCAGTGGCAGCTGTATCCTTGGATGTCTTGTCTGTTGTGATCACTTCAAGTAGTTGCATTTTGTCCACAGGCGAGAAATAATGCATCCCTATCACCTGTATGGGAAATGTTGACTTCATGTCACTTTAATGCATTCAAAAGCCAAACCTGGCATCCTCATCGCAGAGGCGGGTAACATCTGAAAAGATGGCCAACAGGGCAATGGTCTGCCTAGGCCAAGGTGTGAGGCAACATGTCGAGCACTGTGTTGCACAGGGGTAGGATTTATTCAGTGCTGTTAACGATCCCCTTGGGGCACCAGGCAGCAGCACCATTATGGGGCACTGTGGGTGGTGACCTTTTAGATCCCCTATACTCATGGGACCGCAAATAGAAACCAACAGAAAGAACACAGATCTTCAAGACAGAATCTCCTCCAAGGAGATCCCTACAAGAAATTCTTCAGCAGGGAGCTAAAGCCTACCATCTTGGGGCACTGATGCAACCAGCAAACCCACTGTTGAGATTTCAGCCAAAGGCAGGGACAAACCTGCCAACGAACCTGCAAAACTGGGTCCATTTACAGGACCTGAACCAGCTTGTGGCATTTCAGTAGGAGTTACCAACAAAGGTGTGAGGAATAGGACAGAGATCATAAAACAGAAGACTCAAAAAGGAAAAGGGACTCATACAAGGACCCTCTACCAGAAGAACCAAGGAACTGTTAAGATTAAACAAAAACCGGTTACAATGGGTGGTAGGACTACTTACAGGACACTGTCACCTATAACGACACATTTTCAGAACAGGATTGACAGACAGTCCTACTTGTGAAAGGTGTCTATAACAGGATGAATCAGCCACACAGAACACATGTGAGTGTGAGGCCGTAACTTACTTAAGAATTCATCACCTGGGCCATTATTTTATGGAATCAGACCACTATCATGACACCCCAGTAAGCAAAATCCTGCACGTCATTCGAAGCACAGGATTGGTGCACAACAGTTCACTAAAGATTACAGTGCAAGTGCCAGCAGTTAGGTCCACCCCTTATGTATATATGTAGTTCAGTAAACACCAACAAATTCCACTGAGCAGAGCACATCTTGCCAACCTAACAGCTGTTAACCTAGTACAAAAATTCCCTGCCATTTAAAGAATGTGAAGGTTATTACTGTCTTCACAAGGGATCTCCAGGGGGCACCATATTCAGCCAGCTGAGAACAATCCACACTATTTCTTTATGATTCATTTTAGTATTATCCTCCCAAGTTTCCTTTCTCTTCAAGTTTTCAGAATCAAATTCTGCGTGCATTTGTCTTCTTCCCCATGTATGCTTCACATCCCATACATCTATCTCACACTCCATTACATGTCACCCTAGTTAAACATTCTTAGAACTGGACCACAACCTGACAGGAGATTAGAAACTTTCTTTGTTGCCAGAACTCTACCCATTTGCATCTTTCAACTTTTGGTAAATTTTTATTTGTTCCTCCATTTGTCCTCCATGTGCCCTCGGAATCAGACTGACATTAGTAAATCACAATCTAAATATATGGCTAGCAGAATGTCAACATCTTCAATTCCATTAACACAATGTGGGGAAGAAATCAGTGTTATTACTCTAAGGTAGACAATATGTGAAATTATGCAGTATAACATAAAGGAGTTTTTTCACTAACATGACCTACCTTCTCAGGATTTTTGCTGGCCTTAGCAATCTCAGCAATTGGAAGTGCACTTGTGTTGGTTGCAATGATGCAGTGAGGCGGTGTACATTGCTCTATTTCTTTGATCACATGATGTTTCACTTTCAGATCCTCGAAAACAGCTTCAATCACTAGATCAGCATTCTTGAAGTTTTGATATGACAGTGTTGTGTCTAAGTTGGCAAGGTAGCGATCCCGCTCAAGTCTGCAAGGGAAGAGCATGTCAGAACAGATTTCTTTTTTAATTTGTAAGTGGGGGATGGAGTCTAGTTGGGTCCACTAGTCACGATGGCCAATGATTGGCCTATTGTAGCCTGCCCCAGGTGATTATGATGATGGAGAATTTGGTGGAATGAAGATTGGCAAGGGAAACTGAAGTACTCGGAGAAAACCTGTCCCAGTGCCACTTTGTCCACCATAAATCCCATTTGACCAGAACCAGGATCGAACGCAAGCCAGCAACTAACTGCTTGAGCTATGGCGCGGCCTAAAGAACAGATGTTGCTCGAGTATCATGCCTACATTTGTCAACAGTATCATTTACAGCTGAAGTGCTTTCCCCAGTAGTCATCTGATGATGGTGAAAAATTTTATATGAAGAAAGTTCAAAATCTGAAAAAGTGATGTGGGAAACTACCTTCTGGGATGTGCAACAGCTGAGTTTAGCATCATTCTCCTCCTCCTGCCTGGCAAAGAGGTGTAAATTTCTCACATTCAGACAAAGCTGAACTGTTCGCCTGTTTCTAAAGGATTCTTCTATCATTTACAGAATTAATGTTGTCCAAAAGATGATTCCATACAAGTCAACAATTTCAAAATAGAAATATACTGTAGAATATAGTATTTCGTTGTACTTATCTTATCAGAAATCAATATTTAGTTGCATTCAGCATTTACGAATACACAACATCTGACATGTTCATATTTCTGTAGTATAATGGAAGTCAAGGCTTGTAGCTCTTGTCTAAACAACACCGCTTACATACATACATGGGTAAAACTTCATTAAGGTGGTAATACGGAAAGTGTAAATGACCACTGAGCCAGTTACACCAAAATAGGTTCCTACTTTGCTCCAAGAGTCCAGATAAAAGTCTCATTTATATATTCACTAAAAATGTTGTGCACAAATATAAAAACGTTTGCCCATTCACATGAAGCAAACAGGATTTCATACATCTACATCAAACATGCATTTAACAGAACTGGCATAGTAAAGGTTACCGCTACCACAATTAATATTTCACACAATACTTTCGAAATTAATGTAACATGTGCTGCATTACTTCAAATGTAAGATTCCTTTGAATTTAAGATTCAGTTTCTGAATGTAGGTTTTAGGAAAACAATTAGAAAGATGCAAATTCCTCGAATGTAAGATGGACCTCAATTTTTCAAAGTGAAAAAATGTGTAAAACATGCATCTCATATTCAAAGTAATAACAGTGACTATGAAGATTCCTGTCCTCTGGGATGTAATGAATGGTTTTGTATCTACATTTTAGATAGTACACCCTGAAGATGGATGAAACAGGTTCTTCTGAAACATGAATATCTATATACCAAACTACATGGTGTCACATCCCAGAAAACAGTAATCCTTACATTGTAATGAGAACAAAGTGTGGTGACATTTTATAGTCGGGCCTGATCACAACTCTCATACCATACGGAATGTTAGAGAAGTCTGTTGATTGATGAGGAAGACAGTGGTCACCCACAAGCATTCTAGAGCTTTCTCTGCAAGTGATTTGCCTATAAAAGGAGTATGCAAACAGCTAGTGAGTTAGTTGGCAAAGCAAGCGTTTTACTTCTTAGTGCAGTGCAGGGCTGGGCAGAGGGCTGAGTTCGTGCAAGTCACTCAAGTGAAGTGACTAAGTGCAGTATTGTGAAAAGAAGTGTTGCTATATACTAACGAATAAACAAAATCCTGATCTCAAGAGCACATGAGGTTACTGTGGGAAGGTCCATAGGGTTGTGACATGTTGAGGGTCCCACATTATCTAGACAATCGGCTCAAAGATGGTGGTAAGGTTCTCAGCCTTACGCGCTGGCCACACTTTACTCCCCAGGAAAATTATTTAATTAATTTCTGGTACTCATTTCTGTTAGAGGCTGAATTGACCCCAGGGCCACAGTGTGCCTGCAAGGATTAGGTCAATTGAAAAAAATTCAATGACCTCATCAGGACTTGAACCCGCAACCTTCTGGCTTGTAGCACAGCGCCTCAACCAACAACACTACCGCATGCCCCCTCTCAAATTATCGATAACTGTCAAAATACACAGAGTATTTCAAGTCACATGGTGGACAAGACACAGTTGTCCCATACAAACTATGAAACATGCTAACTACATGTCCTGGCTTTGCTGTCAAAGCTGTTACCATGCAACTGAACTTACAAAGAATACTTTTTCTTTTTGACACCCTTCTCTAGGCCATCCTGGATTTGACCAAGTCCACGGTCCAGTCCACCTTGGTTAGCATCTTTCACGATAACATTGTAGCCCTTGTCTACAGTAACTTGAGCAATGCCAGCACCCATCAAACCAGCTCCCACTACCGCTACAGTTCTGAATAACAAAATGGTTTATGTTCAACTTCTTTATTATAACCATCACAACACAACTATATCAAGATCATTGCCTAGTTTTGGCTCTGCTACATGTTTCGGCTATTAATAGCCATCATCAGGCAAATACATGGTTAACATATATACACTACTGAACTGCAGTACTAGTAAAATTGGATACAATATTATTAATTATATAAAATACTTGACATAAAATACAATAAATTAGATTATATAAAACAAAAGTTATAGTATAAAACAAGAATATAATTCTTGATTGATGTTTTATATCATCGAGTCAGTCATTGGTTTTTGTAATTTTGTTGCATTCCCACAGACAAATTTGAATATTCTAGAATTTGTGTATATATATATAAAATGTATTGGAGGCTCATGATGTAGATGTAGTAATATTAATTATTTAGTCGGTGCCTCATCTTACAAAGTATTGTCCATTCTGTAGGGAATGTAAACAACAACTTTATGTTGTTTACATTGTAAAATAAAAGTTGATAAGGCAGAATGGTATATCAGACATCAGTTACAACTTTCTTATGCATCCTAACACAATTCAAAATTCTGAGTATGTCATAATAATGTAAGTGTGGATTAGCCTGAATAAAGAACACTTTCAATTCATATTACAAAATATGTATGTTAAAAAAAGTTTCATTTGTTGATCTGCTCTCTAATTAACCATTTTTATAAGACACCATTTTTTGAGAGAACTTATCTGTCAAATGGTCTTATTATGTTTGTATAAACATGGTATGTATATGTGGAAGTACAAGATTCCTACATCATAATTAAAGTTGTTCATGAACAAATACTTCTATCTTTTTAACAATCTGCATTATAAATAAGTAAAGTTCCATCTCAATGAAAAATATTATGAAACTGACAGCAGTTTATGCCAGTATACATGCACATTAGCAAACTCACTTGATGTTTTGTTTTGGTACTCCAAAACGATTTTTCTTACATTCAGTTTGCCCACGGAATAAACCAACGAGCCCTTTGCTCTGGGGAGTCATGGCCAGCTCACCAAATGCTATGCTTTCTGCTTCATATCCAGCATGTGGGCCCTTCTCTATTCCTGTTCGTATCACATCCAAGATCTGCAAAATTAATACACTGTAGATATCAGCTGCCTTTTCTTATTACACAAGACAACAAATTGTACCTACAGTTTTGGCATTCATTGGGACATCATGCTACCCCTTAAACAATAATTACCTCCGACACTACACTTTATACAGTCTGGCGGAGTTAATGGCAGAAACTGACAGAGAGGGCATGTGTGAGATTTCAGGTCCTCATGGCAGTAACTACAGCATTAAGATGACTGTAGGTGTAAACATCTACTGCACTACATGATATCACACACCAGAAGATCAGTCTTCATACAGTGCATGTGTTCGTAGAGATAGTATTAAGTTTCAATTGTACACAGCAGTATCCAAGCTTTTCAGAACAGCGGAACATAAATTAATCTCTGTCTTGGCTCATGCAAGTTTAATTGTAATTTGTAGTTTCTTGACATATAAAAGAATACCTGTCTCAAATTTCTTATTTATACAACTAATTCTATGGAACTAGATAGCTCAACAGGCCTAGTGCCAAAGCCTGTCACAGTGCACAATCCTCAACTACCACCATCCACCACCCATCCTTTACAACCTATCTCCCGAAGATCCATTCAGTGTTACCCTCCAAACCCCTGCTATAGTACTGCCATGAGACCATTTTCGAAGAGATTTCTCTACAGAAATTCTGCAGGCATTCCTTATTTACATAACTAGTAAGCTCATCATAGTTGCACAGATTTCACTGGTGTAACAAATCCATACAAATGGATTACAGTAAATCTTTCTTATAATGGACTAATATGGGGGATGCAGCCCTCTGAATTTTGTCACTACATAATTGCCACAACCTCCTCCTCAAAAATCCTATAGTCTAAATCAACTGTGTGACCATTCGTCCAATTACATGTTTGTACCTCACACTGAAATTGAGAAGTTTTATTACAGATAAGAACTCTGGCTAGTCCATAAAATAAACTGCACTTGTAGCGTGCGTTCAACTTTTCAGCTAACAACAGCCTTCAGTCTGCTGCAGCAGAGCCAGTAAACTCTGAAACTGGCATATCTTCACTGGCACAGAACATACCTGCCTCATCCCCTCCCCCATGACAGGGGACAAGCCTAACTCAGACTCTTCAGTTGCCCCCAGTTCTCAGCAGTCTGTCCCCAAGTTGTCCTGGTAGGGTCAAGAATTCGCCCTTCTCCATATCATCCAGACCGCCTCTGGGGTCCAATCAACCTCCTATCCAATGGGTATTGGGGGCTTTTTACCCAGGGGTAAAGTGCCCAGGGCATGAAGCTGATCACTCACCTCCAGCTAGTGTCAAGGTCAAGAAAATGTGGATCTATACATCCACTACCCCATACACCTTCACGGTATAGTGTTTAATTAGTTAAGCACAGGGACAACTTTACCTTACTTAAGAGGAGGGATGAGGTCTGTTACTACTGATGTCCACTATAACCGAGTGAGGGGTACACATGAAACTGCACCACAGGACACTTAGCCAATACATGTAAGCAAAGCCAAGGCCAAGGCCAAAGCCAAAGCCAAAGCAAGTAAAGGTGCCTGCCTCTGGAGTGAAATAGGTTGCCAGGGAAATCAATTTATTGCCTTCTGAAAATGTGCAATTGCCAAACCCTTGTTTTAATTTTAAAGCACCATGCAAATAAGAAAGGCAATCACATAAGTGAATACAGTACACTTCAGCTCCTCATGATACATAGTTGTATGAGTAAAATCAAAGTACGATAAAATAAAATTAAATAAAAGTAATATAGGAAGTGTACAGCATTCTCCCTTCACTAATAACAACTTACACGAAGAGGTGCAGGATAAAGACCACCACTCAACTTCAGGACCTGTTTCTTTGCTCGGTCAAATATCTGATTCCTGACCCAATTAAAGGTAAGCCCAAACTCCAACAAGGTCTGCACAAGAGGCTTCTTCTTCCTGTCCACTTTGAGTTTTCCACTTGCAATCTCTTTCGCAATACCTACAGACACTTCCTCCAAGTACTGCAGTGTTCTGTACAACACAAACATACAGCAATATCATATCTATGGTCTTTCACAATCTCTGACACCAAGATGATTTCCTATTCTGCATTTTGGAATTATACTAAAACTAGCATAAAGCCCCATGGGATATGAGTCTCTCACAGCAGTGAGCGTTAAGATACGGTCTTCTAAAATGTGATGCTGTGTAGTTTGGAGATAGGTACCAATGTTTTGCTTTTTGCTTTCAGAATGTCTCAAGCCTCGCCCAGAGATCCTTTACGGGAGGCCTACTCTGCCCCTTCTTGTACTGAGCAGATGGAAGCAGCAGGTCCCATCAAAATGATGTACCTGTTTTCCAAATTACAGTGTCAAATTCAAAACCATAATCCTAGCATACCACCCACTGAAATTTCAAAGTGAAATTGTTAAAAACTAAATTCGTCAAAGTATGTTGAAATCTCAATTTGGTGTTCCTGCATTGAATAAATATTTTCACTGGCCCTAGTGGATACCAAACACAAACAATATTGTTAAAAACTAAATTCGTCAAAGTATGTTGAAATCTCAATCTGGTGTTCCTGCATTGAATAAATATTTTCACTGGCCCTAGTGGATACCAAACACAAACAATGCATTACTTCCCCATATTTAGTGAATTTTGAGAAACTGTGGTTGATAATCAACATTCATGTCTTCTCTCTGCTAGAAATCAGTCCCACATGACAACTGTGTTTACTTCATATGTCAATAAATGTTTTATAAATGAATTTTAGAGGGGCTATGCTACAAGACAGAAGGTCGCGGGTTCAAGTCCTGATGAGGTCATTGGATTTTTTCAATTGACCTATTCCTTCCAGGCACACTAGGCCCTCAGCCTCTAACAGAAATGAATACCAGGAATTAATTAAATAATTTTCCTGAGGAGTAAAGCACGGCCGGCGCGTAAGGCTGACAACCTTACCGTCATCTTTGAGCCGATTGTCTAGATAGTGTGGGACCTCCCAACGTCTCACAACCCTATGGGCCTTCACGGTCTGGTACAGGGATAGCTTTACTTATACTTTAATAATATAATTATATGAATGTACAAAGAGTCTGCCTACTATCTTATGTCATGGTTTCTTGAAACAAGGGTAACAACCTGCTTTAAGGGGGTCATTGAGCTCTCAAGAATGATTTCAAATATGGTTGACTCCAGCCATAGTTCTGGGAGGTTAAGTAAGTAACATTTAATACAGGTGAGTCTGGAAAGCATATCTGCAGTTGGTGGAACATTTCATGAACTTTTCATGACTGTACAGGAATATCTTATGGTTTACTGTACGTGCACAGAGGTTGTAAAAGTTACTTAGGTTACTGCTGTGACCACAGTCTGACAGGGACCTGCAGCAACATGAACAGCTGCACTCTTCACTAACCAGTAGTGCTGGTGGTCATGTAAACTTATGAACTATATTATATGAGACTGCTATATCATGAAGTTTCAGAACCTTAACCTTATGTAAACAAACTGTTTTATCATAATTATATGCAGTCCTACAAGAAGATGAACATTCCCTACATAATACTGCACCACCATTTATTGCAACCTTGATTTCATACAAGAAAAGCTATTTCACAAATTCATTCATTAAACAGGGATTTCACTGTGACTCGATAAGTTCTAGGAAGACTTACATTTATGCTACTATAGTGAACCAGACAGATTAACAATATGCACTAAGCATTGATGCTGAGAAATTATTAGAGCAAAGGTTGACACTGTAATACAGATTCAAGCAGTGCTTCCCCCTGCTGCCACTATTGGCAAGATACCTAACAAACAAACAAACATGACAGAAGAGCATGCTTAGCCTCTTATGCAGGGTGGTTCAAATGTCTTGCATCATAACTGTTAGATGATATACACTAAGTGACTAATAAACAATATATGTTCAAACTGATGTACTTCGGCCCATATGGACTTCCTGAACCAGTGCATGCAAGAGATGAACTGTTTGCAACACTGCAGCACATTAAATGTTATCTTGTCCTTCAGCTCATCAATATTTCTCTGTGTACTGACTTGAACAACAGTTTTCAGGTGTCCCCAAATAAAACAATCACGGGATGTGAGCTCCAGGGACTGGGCTGAGCATTAAACTGCAGCACAACAATCACAAAGTGAGAGGGAGGGGCCCATCTGGGTGTTTTTTATTAAATTTATTTGCATTAGCACACTGGGAAAGTTCAGGCCTTCCACATATAAAAATCAGCTCCACTTCATGTTCAGTAGTTAGTGACTGATCCATTTCAATATCTCACTTATAAAGAGAAACTTCTATGATGCACCACTAGCAGGACAATTCTTAGTATTTAATCAGGGAGAAATGAACAGCAGGGTAAAGACCAGTGAAACTCTAACTCAGGGCAGAGGACTGGAAAAAGGTGTGTGAAACCCTTGCCATATTTATTTCCAGATTTTACTCCAATAAACTTTTACCCATGAGGCCACATACCACAAGTGATACGTGTTGATATCAACTAACAGAGACAATTACAAATGAAGCATCAGCGAAATTTTTCAGTCTTAATTCCGAATGTTCTCATTTGGTCAGTTGGATGTGAAGAATGATGAATGGACCTCACAATTACTTCCTTAACATCGGTAAACACCAACAGTGTCTCTTCTGTTTCGCGTTTCACTCATACTGTAGCATTAACTGCTACAGAATAAGTCAATCTAAAAATGGCACAAGAATACTGTTTATTATGAAATACAAATTAAAAAAACTGCTACAAAGCCCAGAATCTCTATGACTAGAGTAAGTTGTTCTATGGCTTTGCTTCCAGTGGTGACACACATATAACACCAAATTTTCCTTGTTTTCTTATCCTTTTATGTTCCTCTTCTTTTAAGACTGTCATTACTCTATTTGCTCAATGTAATAACCTACCTTCGATACCTCATCTTGTCACACACGCCAAGGAAACTGGCAACTGCAATGCAACCGCAATTTCCTAGAATTTCTATCAGCCTGAGTTGAACATATGTTACTGAATGGAGCAGCATAAATTGAGGTAACGGCAATGCAGTTTCCTCAATTTGTGCTGCTCCATTCAGTAACATATGTTCAACTCAGGCTGATAGCAATTCTCGGAAACTGCAGTTGTGTTGTGGTTGCCAGTTTCCTTGGTGTGTCTTGCCCTTAGGCTAGTAAGCTCCAAAGAGCTATTAACAGTTTTATTTTGTCCATGTTATCACAGTGATAAGAGTGAGTTTCTAGGAAACAGCCAATGCTACTTTATTAATATGCACAATGCTCAGGAGCAAAGAACAAAAACCTGTTTTGAATGTTTTTAACGCAGTACAGTAAAAATAAAAAACCAAGAGAAATATAACCTGTACAGCAAGAAAGAGTGGTGAAGCAATAGGCATTTTGAAAGCTTCAGTTTGTGGAAGGGATGTCTGCAATAAGCTGTAGAGGCTAATTATATACTTAAATTTCTTCGCACAAGAGCAAATCAGATTGACAATAAGGTCAGAGGCATGTTTTAAATGTTGCTATAGGTTTTACTTATAATATATATTGTGCCTGGCAAGGATGTACTGTCATGCCATCTGTTGGAACACGCTTGGCACAGCAGAAATTCAAACATCAAAGAAATCAGAGACACTAACTGGTTTCTTACCACCTTCTAAACATTTTCTTAATTCAGTCAGCAAGGCTAACTGCTGGACACTCTCACCTCTTCTCAGGAATGTCTAGACCAGGTCCCAGGGGTGGAATTAGCACATCTACTAGGCCAAGCCTTTTGGCTCTGTCAGCTGGTACAGTGCGACCAGTCAGAGCCATGTCTAAAGCACTAGGAACAGTAATTAGGCGTGGTAATCGCTGGGTTCCCCCTGCACCTGGCAACAGTCCAAGCATTACTTCTGGGAGACCCAATCCTGTTTTTCGATCTTTGACTGCAATTCTGTAATGACATGCTAAAGCAACCTGGAAAACAAAATATTTGCTCATCATAAAAACAACACTTTCTCTATGCGTAACATTTCCAAACAGTTACCTAGCAGACTGTAAATTAAAATACAGAAGTCCAGTTTGTTACTATACTGCAGCCCTCCTACTTATGCCCCTCATCAGGTTACCCTCCATATATGATTGACTCATTTTTATTCAATGTTAAGTCTAAGCAAGTAAAAAAGTAAAGCTATCCCTGTACCAGGCCGTGAAGGCCCACAGGGTTGTGAGACGTTGAGGGTCCCACACTATCTAAACAATCAGCTAAAAGATTGCAGTAAGGTTGTCAGCCTTACGTGCCGGCCGCGCTTTACTCCCAAGGAAAATTATTTAATTAATTCCTGGTACTCATTTCTGTTAGAGGCCGAGTAAACCCCAGGGCCTAGTGTGGCTGGAAGGATTAGGTCAACTGAAAAAATCCAATGACCTCATTGTGATTTGAACCCGCGACCTTCCGGCTTGTAGTGTAGCACCTCAACCACTATGCTACCATGTGCCCCTGTTAAGTCTAAGCACAGTGATAAAATGAAATAGTGTTGATAATGGGCCTTTTTAGATAAAATACTTCTGTAAAAAAACTGCTGAGTAAATGTGACTGAAAATATGCTGGCATGCCCAGTGCAGTGTACAAAAGCCTAGCTGTAGGTGGGACAATAATATTATAATTGATCTTAGAGAAACAGGATGGGGTTGTATGGACTGAATTCATATGGCTCAGGGTATAGGGACAAGTGGAGGGCTCTTGTGAACACAGTAATAAACTTTAAAATTCTGTAAGATGTAGGGAAATTCTTGAGTAGCTGAGTGACCGGCAGCTTCTCAAGGACTCATCTCCATGTAGTTAGTTATCACTTCATGTAAAACAACACCATCAATGGAAAAGTTTTGTAGAGGGCCTGAATCGGGACAAAATGAAGACAATAAAAGCAACTTACTCTGCTTCAAGTGACTCCATGACTGCACACTCATCCTATCTTAGTCTCTGTTACTATCAGTTTTATGACCTTTCTTTTATGATTCTTGATCACGATGTTAGGATGATGATAAGAAGGCCACTTAATATGAACACATAAAGCTTCTAAAAGGGGGGGGGGGCAAATAATCCCCAACTGCATCCACCAGAAATACTAACTTGTTTTGTATTTATTACCTCAAGGCCACCTCCTAAACATGAGCCCATAATGGCTGCTACAATAGGTTTCTTGCTCCTTTCAATCAATCCCAAAATATTCTGCCCTATGCGAGACACAGACGTTACTTCTTCAACAGTCTTTAAAGATTCCAGCATTCCAATGTCAGCACCAGCGATAAAACAACCTGGCTTCCCCGAGATGAGAACAGCAGCCTGAACATTTGGATCAGCCTCAACCCTGTTCAGCAGTTGCTTCATTTCATCCATAACATCTGCACCCAGTGTGTTCACCTAGCAGAAACAAAAAATCAACTAGATTATGAGCTCTGGATTTCTGAATTTCTAAGCTTCATCCACTATCTAATAATTACAAAAATCACATATTTTAGAAACTGGATCTGTTTCTGTCCTCAGGTGAGAGAACTGAGAAGACACTCAGATGGGCCCATTAGACAGAGCCAATATCAATCACTGGTTGAACATAATACAACATTGTCAGAACTCTTTAGGCTATGAACTATGTCGTCACATTCAGATTCAATTCCCCAATGTGTGAAAAAACCTCAATAAAAGTGCTGGCATTTTTATTGCACAAAACTATATACATGCAATACTCAGATGCACAATAACATCTTTACCATAAAGATGCTGATAATAGTATGCACCTCACCTTCGAGCCAGGTGTATCCAGTACTATAACACATACATTTTCATTAGTTTTGCACCTTAAGTGTTTCACTGGGGTACTTGTAGAAGTTGTGGCTTGTTCTGCAGCCTGAGTGGGTGTCTTAGTAACTGTTGCTGCTGTAGCATATAACCTATGAATCTGAGGAGCTAGAAGAAAAGAATTTCCACTCACAACTGTGTAAAAGCACACTGTGACAATTCATCACATCACAGAACACTCACTACACTATATCCATAAATATGACTACGATTAAAGAAAACGTCAAATTATAGTATCTGCTATTAATTCCCCTAACCTCTTTTATCACTACAGGTTGTGATGTGCCACACCCTATTATGCATTTTTCACTACTTCGTTAAGAATAAATATGATTAGAATATCTGATCTGTTTCAATTATAGTAATCAGTCATTTGAATATATATTATTCTTGGAATTTTAGCGTCAATACAAAAAAAAAGACAATAATAAAAGTGGGGGATAGCTTTCCTGTCCCCTAACACTAGTATGTATGGAGAAACTGGAAATTAATCACTCTGCAGCTGTCAAAAACAAGATAAGCCTAACAAATTATTTTCTTTATCTTTTTCACAATTCTAAGGGTGAACTTAAGTTGTTAATTACACTTACTCTTACATTAAAAAAAATATATCAGGAATGAGTTGGCAAGTTATTTGCAAAGCCTGAATTTTCAACCGATTTAAAAGCAGTAATAACATTATAATTCTGCAAAGGAGTTGCGTGATGGAAAATACTGACGTACCTCGATATCGTAACATATTTACGTTCACTTTCGAAATACGAATTAAAGCTCCCAAACACTGGAACATCGCCATTATCTTAAGAGCAACGACACTAACGGCAGTAAGTCAAGCCGGTGAAGCCTCCAGTCGATCTAGAAAGTTTCGTAAGAATTAAACTCATACGTAATATGTGCATATGTTGTTTATTTTATCGTTTAGCTTTGTTTCATTGCGAAAAATAATTTTCGAAACGTTCTGAGTTTATTCTAATCCAAATTTTAGCTTCATATACAATACACATATAACTACACTTCGCACCGCGCCCTCATTTTCACTATGTTCACTATTCCACTATTATCCAATAAGCGCTGTCAGCAGCGGCAGAATAGTCAGAACAGTCAGAAGCCTGATCAGGTTTTATGGAAGGTTAAAGTACGAGGCTTTGAGTAATTGATAATGTCGCAGACTAAGGAAAATGAATATCAATAATTTGATTTGCCAATATTTTTAAAATTTCGATTGTATAAAGTAAACTGAAAAAGTTACGGCTATCCAGAACATTTTATTCAGCGATTTTGCTCTTGTAACTGTTGACCTAAAATTTTTTGTATATACGTACGAATGAAAGTCGTTCGTAGTGAAATTGTCGAAACGAATAGAAATTCATGCCTGCATAGGAGCTAGTCACATCCCACATAGTGTAAATGGGATCGAAACGTACATATGATTATTAACCGTAAAAGGTGATGCGCTATAATCGAAGACAATACAGTGCACGCAGTTCGGCCCTAACATTGTACTAATGTTGTCCATTATGAAAAACCAGGATTAGAAACTTATGTGTATATATTTTTTCTTTCAGGGATTAGCAGATAAACCGGATTGTTTAGATGGCCTCTGTTAAAGTTCCTGAACAGAAAGTTATATTGTGTGGTGAATTTGGTGTTGGAAAAAGTTCCTTATTTCGTCGTTATGCCACGAATTCGTTTGTTACTGCTACAGATAGACAGTCTACTTTAGGACTGGATCATTTTGATAAGGAATACAAAGTGGGAGGGAAGGAAATACGGGTAAGAAACAAAGTGTAGCATGGTGTGTTGTATGGATTGCAGTTACATGTTGTGCAACGCATGGTGTACCACAAGCATTTCCTGCATGTCCGAACTTCGGTTTGCTGCATCGAGTTTAATATAGGATACAATGTAACAATGTTCTGTCATAGTTGCAGTTGTGGGACACAGGGGGCATGGAAAGAGTTGCTTCTATTACATCAAGTTACTACAAGTTTGCTGAGGCAGCTATTTTAGTGTTTTCACTTGACAACCCAGCATCTTTCCATGTGCTTTCTCAGCACCTACTGGACATTGTAACATATGCTGAGAATGCAAAGATATTTCTGTGTGGAAATAAGGTTGATCTTGAAGGTCAGACACCTCAAGTTACAGAAAGTGACATGGAGAACTTTTGGTAAGAGAATGAATATTTTTTTTTGTTACATCTTGTAAATTACAAATTGTATACTCCATTCAGTTTCTCATTACTTCATGCTCATTTTGAAAAAGCTCTAATAGTGATATATCAACTAACTGCAAGATGGATTCACCCAAACTTTGTTTTCATCCTTCCAGTTGTTTCATGAAAGAATTCCTTGCAACAAATTGATTGAAAGATTTTGTGGTTCTTACATCGAAGAATGTAAAACAATAGCTGCAGAACTTTCATATCTTGGTGATCTCCACATGTAGTAGTAAATTTCAAGGTTCAGATTTCACTTGCTGAATGTGTACATATATGTCCTAGTAAGCACATGACTTCCATAACACAGCAGTTTTTTAATCAGCATTAATACTGTTTGCTGTTATATTGTATAAGGAACTATGTATTGCAATTTCAGTGAGCAGTGTCACAACCTTATTAGTGCCACATACAAGACATCATGTAAGACAGGCCAAGGTGTTGAAGAAATGTTTGCAGACATAGCTCATCACTTGGTGGAGTCCAACAGATCACGTCTTGAACTACAAGCAATAGATAAGGAATCTTTCAAGATCACCCCACCAGACGAGGCCACAGAGCCTACCTGCCTGTGCTAACATTTCTCCTAGAATATCCAGCGCAGATACTGATGAATCCAAGCAAAGGTTTTTCATTTTCTGAACATCTTTCATCATTAATTTGTTACAGAATTGTAAATGCAAGACTTGCCTTAACAAACACTGGTTAAAACAGATTGATCGTAGTCAGTCCAGAAATCAAATCTGAATTCCTGCATCTCAGAAACTGCAGCACTTTAAATTTTGATATTTTTCACATGATAAATTTTAAAATAAAATTTGTAGAAAGTTTGTAATTTATCATTTCCCAAACCTAACAAACAAAAGGGTCTCATGGACCTGAAAAAATGACTACGCACACATGCACAAAATAAAGACCCTTTACATATATGAAAGTTCTTTTAGAGGCTTCACATAAAACTCAGTGAACTGGATTTCTTTGCAATTTTGTACTTATACACAATTTTTTTATGTACCTTAAAGAAATAAATCTTATGAATACTAGTATATTTACACTTTTAAATTAGTTTGATTGAAATGTTATGCCATGCCATTCCATTCCATCTGTTTATGTCATAATTTGTAGCTATACAGGGTGTATCAAAACTGAACAAAAAAAACTTCAGGAATGGACTCCTCATATAGAGAGAAGAAAAGTGTTATGACAACATGGGTATGGAAATGCATAGTTACAGTTATCCGAGCGTGTAATTTACGGAGTGCACTCCGACACAAATAAATAAAAATAATAAAAATGCGAGACACTGGTTACAATTGTTACACAAGTAATCATGTTGTGAATCAATTTGATGTTGGCCTGAATACCTCTAGGACATGCAGATGATATCCCGTCATCTCCAGTTAAGTAGCTGTAGCCATATCTGAAAGGTGTGTATGACGTCTGTTATTTGTGACTATTAAGTGTTGTTTGCAGTCTGCTATGAAGCGATACATAATGTACACAAATGAAGAACTTGCAAGCATGCATTACATGTATGGTTTGGCGGATGGTAATGCTTTGGAGGCACGTCGCTTGTATCAGGAACGCTACCCAATGTGCAGATTGCCAGACCAAAAGACATTTGCAGGAATCCACTGCCACCTATGCAAACATGGGAGTTTCGCACGTCCACCAGGCACAGGGGGACGCCCAAGAAGTACAACCCCTGAGGACAAGGAAGATGTACTCAATGCTGTGGATCAAAGTCCTGGAGTGAGCACAAGGCAATTAGGCCTGCAGAAGAATATCCCGCATATGACGATCTGGAGACTGCTACAAGAACAGCTCCTGTATCCATATCATGTACAAGCCTTGTCTCCTGTGGATTATCCTGCAAGAGTAATGTTCTGCTGGTGCCTCCTGCAACAATGTGGTGTGACGCCTAACTTCGCAGCTGTTGTGTTGTTCACAGATGAGGCTACATTCACAAACGAAATCCAAAATTTCATAATCAGCACGTGTGGGCAGACACAAATCCCTGTGCAACTATCCCATCGTCTCACCATTAACATCTAGGCACGCACTGTTCGTGATCGTTTGTTGGGACCCTATGTTCTTCCAGACAAGCTTAATGGACAGAATTACACAGATTTCTTGCATACTACATTGGCTGATTACTTGGAAGACATGCTACTAGCATCCTGTTGACAGCTGTACTTCATGCATGATGGTGCTCCTGCACATTTCAGTCTGTCTGCACACAGGCACCTTAATGCACATTATCCTGGGCGCTGGATAGGTAGAGGTGGACTGACTGCTTGGCGACTATGCTCTCCTGACTTAAATCCCCTGGACTTTTACCAGTGGGGACACTTAAAGTCTGTCGTGTATTTGACTGCTGTTGCTGATGTACCAACTCTCCATGTGCGCATTGTGGCAGCCTGTCAGACAGTACGCACTACACCGGGCATTTCTGATTGCGTGCGGCACTCAATGCGACGACGAGCGGAGGCCTGTATTCAGGCAGGAGGAGGTCACTTTGAACATTTCCTCTCATGTGTGACCAGTGTGTTCCAGCTGGCATTACAGACATATTCAGTGTAACAGTGCAACAGTGTTGGATTGCACTAACGTTACTAAAAGGTCGGATAACTCTGTATGCACTTCCGGAACCATGTTGTCATACACATTTTTTCTTCTCTCTATATGAGGAGTCCATTCCTGAAGTTTTGTCGTTGAGTTTTGATACACCCTGTATAAAAAGAGCATTCTATACATGAAATAGTTATGGAGGGGACTAAAAATATCATCATGCACATTCTCATATTTTGAATAACAGGCAAACAGAAAGAAACAACAAAATAGTGAACATCTGGAGGGCTCCTAAAGGTGGGGAGTTTCTTGGATATATTATAATCTTATGTTTCCACAGTTATTAGAATGCATATTTTATGAATATATTTATTCTTATTTCACTATAGGATATTGAACGCTCTATTCTTCATGTTAATGAAACAGAGGCTCTTCAAACAGGACATTTTGTACAATATATTAGACTTTATTAAACATGATCATACTACCAGTATTGCTGTAAACACATGACTTATCCTATCTAAAACTGTTTGTTGTTGCAGATTTTCATGAGATTACAGAGCAGTACTGTCATTAGACAAACAAGAATGGACCATCCATATGGCTGCTGGCCTAATTAGGCACAGCACAGTCTAGATCAGTGGTCCTCAACTTTTGTCAGACAATGGCCCAGTAAATTCTTTTTTATATAAACCAAGGAACCGGTACCGGGCCGCAGCCCAGCGGTTGAGAAACAGTGGTCCAGACAGATGTGTTACTTCAGAAAACACACATCACATCTAGTGTTAAAAGAGGAGAGATGAGAGCTTTGTACAACTTTACTAATGTGCAATGTGACTTTTAACTTCTTGACATGGTGCATGCATGGCTGTTAGCTGATGATGGACGCGACTGAATCAACAGAGTGCATCGCAGTAGCCTACTTTTGAATCTTGTCTTCATATTGTAATGACATAATGAGGTCTGAGAACAAAAGAAATGTTTTTCATGTGTAAAATGAGCAATTTTTTAAGCATGTCTGAAAGTACAGCATTCCTTTGCTGACTGTTTTGCCAACAATGGTATTTGAGTTTACGTATGTGCAGTTTTAATTGCCTACACATGAGAAAAGACTGCTACTGGCTGCATCAAGAGATTAACATTTTTGGGGGTGTGGGGGGGTAGTGTAATAGCATGCAAAGCTGGTTCTTTTGATATCTCGCTGTATTGTGTCTTTTTTGTGACACAATTTTATATTATTATTGTGTAGATTTAAATGCTTTATAACAGATCTTTGTGGCCAGTGAAGGAACAGGTGCAATTCCCTGAAGTTTTGACGAGCATTAAAAGAAAGTGCAGGTCCCCTAACCTCCATTATCCCATAAGGGCTTAGTCTTGCCAGTTGTGTTTTTCAGGGGCATAATCCATGCAGTCAGTGAAGGATTGCCGTACTAGAAAAGAATATGCAGGATCTAATTTTTTTTTGTACAGATAACTGATAATTTTAAATATGCAGCATGGTGATGTATATGTAAAATCAATTTGTCTTTACAGACTTGGAATAATTTCCTTATAATACTTCTTATAGTTGCATATGCTGTAACAGTACTAAATGTGCTTAATATCATTAGATTAATAACAACGAAGAAGAGAATTTAAGATGCTTGCAGATACCACAGTTGAACTCATTTTAAAATATGTGCTGCTGAATAATATTTGGGCTTTATGTATTATCATGATATTAAAGCCACAACCTTTGTGTTATTATATTGTATATTTCGTTATTAAATACAACAGCAACTGCCAAGATGACTATAAAGTTATTTAATTTAATATTGTGGCATGTAGACAATATCTTGCAGAACTTTTGTATAAATGGGTACAGAAGTAAACCCAGATGTGAGAAGAAATAACACAGTAAGGTAATTCACATATGTCCATATGAGTACAGAGTACATCCTCATTTAATTCAATGCTGTGACCATTTTATTGACTTGAGATCGATTCCTTCCTGCACCATCTCCCACAACGGGCTGAAATAAATGCATACAAATTATTAATAATACATATATAAACCAGAAGTGAAATAAAAAAATTAAAATTCTGTTGACTTACAAAACACAACTGTTTGTAGAATGAGGAAGTAAATTTTCCCTTGCATTTACTGTCTGGACAGTAAAAACCTAACCAGTAATGTGACAAAATTTATGAACTCATATTTGTTCCAAAAGCATGTTACAAAATCTTCTAATTAGGGAGTTAAAGTAATGATATTATATTTAAGCATCCTGTTGCATTTATAAATTGTCACGTGTTGGGTGTATAACGCAACAAATAACTTTACGCCATATTGGATATAGCGAATTTTATTTCACATTCGCCATTACAATCTCACAATTACATCCATTGTTTCCATTCACTTCGGGAAATGCTAGACTTGCAACTGTCTTCGGCGGCTGCTATATTTCAACTAACTGGTTATTCTCTCTCTAAGAATTGGTTCACGAAACACTCACTAATCACTACTGAATAGGGTTCACTGCTCCTTATTTAGCCTTGGCATGGACAACAAAGAAAACAGTTACGTGATAGGTACCACTGTTGCCTGACGCCGTGTTTAGAGGTTGCCTAGCAACACTGTCAAGAGTTGTTTACTGCTGTGTAGTAACCGCGGTATCCCTTGTTACGTCATCACGGAAATGGTTGCCTGACACAGTTGCTCTTCTGTTATGTCACCACGGGGGAGGGGGTGTTTACCGAGCATTGCAAACTGATGGAAGGTGTGGGGGTATGTGACATCACTCGCGAGACCGCAGAATTCATGTGACCCCTACTTCCCGTGGCGCCATCCACGTCACACTGTTCCCTTCTAAAGGTTGTTCGTCCCGAACAGCCTAATGGTACATCCCCGTTCCTTTTCCTTCCTGTTGTCCGTTCTCCAACCACTACATCCGCATCTTCTCTAAGACCAGCTCAACTCGAGCGGTTTCCTGCTAATGTGCCAGAAGATCCAGTTGTATCAGATTCACTCCTCACTTCCATCCATCGCACATTCACTCTCTTTGGGGGAGGCCGGCACTTCTACATTACCGGTTCCACAGTCATGTGTACCATCCTACACACAACATTTTGGTGTCAGAAGTTGACGGCTTGGATCGTATTGGATTTTTCAGCAGCGGTTACGACCATAAATACATGACAATTTGGTGTCACTAGTCATGCAGCCATAAACTCGTGACAACTGGTGTGAGAAATGTTCAACTCACCACAAAGTTTCACCAAAATTTTATTACTGAAGTAAAACAGTAGCTTCTTGACAACCTATTAACTCATATAATTCTGTTCCAAAATATTGTTTAAAAGGCAATGCTTATTTACAGTGGCAAGAGGGGGACTGTCAGAGCTTATATGATAGAATTCTATATTACAGAAGCAAATACTGTAAGTATGCAAAAACATACTCACCTCATCTCTCTTAGCTTTTTTACATTTTTGATACAATGATCAGCAGTGTAATCCACTTCTGCTATGGTTGTGAACCTGCCAAAGCCAAATCTGATAGATGAGTGTGCCATATCATCATCAGTGCCGATAGCACGCAGTACATACGATGGCTCGAGCGATGCTGAAGTACATGCACTACCACTGGACAGAGCCACATCCTTCAGAGCCATCAGCAATGACTCTCCCTCAACATAGGCAAAGGACAGGTTAATGCAGCCAGGATATGAATTGACAGGATCACCATTACGAACTACATAATCCAAACTGCCAAAGATTTTGTCCAGAAGTCGCTTCGATAGCAGTTCCATCCATTTATGATCATACTGAAAAACATAACAGAAATTGTCCTACTGAACCTCTCAGTGCATAGCATTTTTAATGTTCATTTATGACAGATATAAGGAGACTGTTCTTGTATTTAGATAACCCTTTCAGACCAGTCATCAAAAAGAGTTAAATTTTTAAAACACTTCCGTTTTCTAATTCATAAATGGTACAAAGGTAAAATTTCCTGCATACTTGTGGTAGAAAAACACAAGAAAAGAGCACTCACATGGCACTACTTACAGATATGTTGTTGAGAGATACAAGTCTTCCTCAGTATTTTGTGAAATGTCATGGTACATAAAAATATTTCAAATAAAAGATGCAGACTTTGATGAGACCTAAACTATGCTAGTGTCTCCATTTATGAGAAAACTTTGAAGCTCAATTTGAATATTATGTAACGCAGGTATTACACTCTGCCAACATGGACCAAACTAAATTTCTCCAGCTTTCAGTTTGCAAATGAGAATGAAATGATAAAATTCTTTATAGAAAGCAGCCTTGATCTCAGTTCTCTGGGTTCTATGTACGAACCACCATAAATGTGGACAATCATTTCAGCTTGCAAGCTATTCAAGATACCCATGCTTCCATGGCTGGTCTGGTTCACTCTGTGCCACTTCCCACTCATGAATTTTCATCCTACAGCCTGCAGAGTAAACACTAAAGATGCCCAACTTATACATTGTCAAAAGGAGGCGTTATTATAATCTGCAACCTGTTCCTTAACATTTAATAAGATTTTGGTTTCTTTACTGCTTTTTACTGTTAACACATTTCATTATGATGAATATATTCTGTCAATAAATGAGTGCTTCTTAATGATACTTCAGTGTAGTAGACCTATAATAATGTGTGCGTGTGTTTATAAAGTGGACCATTGGCATACATTTTTACTGCTGGTCAAGAACATATTTTTTTCTTTCAACCTACTTACTTGTATGTAAATGTCAGGAGATACAGTGAAGGTTAACTACATTACATTTCATTTAGTACAGAACCAGAATGTCTGATTTCCTAAAATCTTTAAATAGTTTTATGCTGAAATTCTCACATCCATCTCCTGTTTGCATATGCTACAGGCAGCACCCAAACCAACAGCAAGAGGTGACGGTACTGTGCCACTTCTCAAGCCACGCTCCTGACCACCTCCATTTATGATTGGGTCTAGACGTACTCTAGGTCGTTTGCGAACATACAGAGCACCCACACCTATTGAACAATAACAGAATCAAGAAGTTCACCACAAAGAAATGAAATACAATTCTTATACATTCTGTCTCTTTAATCTTTACTCTCTTCCTGTTAGGAAGGTAGAGCTGGTGATTACTAAGAACATATTTGTAAATTATAAATAACGATTTTAGAGACATAAAGTGTTCATATACTTCTGGTGCCTGAAATTTGACTGACATTCATTCCTTCATATTCACTGAATAATAATGTTTGCCTTAAGAAGTTACCATTTTGAATGAAGCTGCATACCACAGCTAAAGATATATTTTTTGTTTAAAATATTATTGTCATGATTTATGGGTGACTATAGATGGGGTCTGAATTGGTGAATGGGTTTATTGACCACTTATACACATGACCCAGAGCAACAAGCAATTGCAGCGCCATCGCTAATCTCCACAATTCACAAAGCACCACAGCACTGGCTTAGCATTTTCCAGCCTGCTGTGTCTTCACCAGCTGTTACCTGGCAATGGTTTCTAGCAGTGGAGATTCTTCAGCTTCCATGCTCAGGTCAGAGACACAGTCCTTGGAACTGCACAGGTGAAAGGCACTGCTGATAATTGTTCAACGTCTTAAGTGTTACAAACCCAAACGTTATTCATCATAACAAAAACTTGGCATTGGTCTGCCTATCCTAGTCAACCTTAATTCAGCCTACAGGTAGCAAGCAGAGTTCTGCTTGCAAGCTGCTTCATGTGTATTTCATCCTGGGCTTATACTTCAGCCCAGAAAATGCAGGCAACATGCTCCTCCAAAATGCCTGTTACCTTTCAACGGACTATATGGTGTTATATCTCGGAAGACAGAACTCTTCAAAACAACAGTCTCAACCTCAAACCCCACAATAAACTTTCCTGATTGTGAAGTAACAGGATATAAAGTGATATTTATAAGACAGACAGACCTGAACATATCACATGCTTACATTTTGTTAGAAGAAGGAAGATATGCAAAATGCAGAGTGAATATAATTTCTGGACTTCTTTTGGCTTCTTTGGACTTCATCCATCGTCTGGTATGTAAAAGACAAAAGACAAAAGAAAAAAGTCTTTTACATACCAGACGATGGATGAAGTCCAAAATAAGTATAGTATACACCATCGTCAGAATCCTTTCAAGTCTATCATAATTTCTGGAGTTTAGAAGCAACTACATATGACAGCTGAACCAAACACACTGATGCCATATAGTCTGGTAAAAGCAAACTTATACCACACCTTATTCACAGCCACTGTCATGAAAACCTCAGATCAAACCAAACAATGTTTACCTTTGGGTCCGTAGATCTTATGGCCACTAATAGACATGAGATCAATATTCAGACTGTTGACATCAATATGAACCTTGCCTACTGCTTGGGCTGCATCTGTATGAAAAAAGATGTTCCTGGACCTGCATAATTCTCCTATAACAAATTAAATGACAGACATTTTCCAGCATACTTAAAAAATCAGCTCCAATAATATTTAAATAAAAATAAATATAAAATTGCCATTAGGTGTATTCAATTTTTTAATGATAAAATAATTCTAGAGCACAACATATTTCAGCTTCAACTGGCCATTTTGCTTCTATAATTTACATGAAATATTTTATATAATCTATGTAAGGCAACTGATTGTGTTAAAGGAAGAATTCAAGCTGGAAACAGGGCCTACTTCGCAAATCCTAGTGAACTTAAAAGTAAAATATCATCAAGAGCAGCTAATCTATAAGCACACAAAACATTAATAAGACCTGTTGCTACATACAGGGCAGAAACATGGACCTTAACAGTAACAGAAGAGAATGCACTGAGAAAAAAATACATAAAATATATAGACCAGTGATGGAAAATAACGTTTGGAGGATAAAATACAATGAAGAAATAAACACATTACTGAAAGGAGAAGATATAGTAAGATTTATCAAGTCACAGAGAATAAGAAGGTTGAGACATGTCAAAAGAATGGAAGATAATGCAATGCCAAAGAGAATGTTAAAATGAAGGCCATATTCCAAAAGAAGAAAAGGCAGATCCAGGATGAGAAAGAGCTAGTCTCAATCACTGGTCAATGTTCCTTGCAATGGAGGGGGTGAGACTGAGTCCACCTGGTGCACTGGCCACTATTTGGTCTACTGTACCAGATGCAGATGATAGATGATGATAAGTCTGGTGCAGTTGGAATAAGAATTGGCAGGGTAAACCGAAGTACTCAGACAAAACCTACCCCAGTACCACTTTGTCCACCGCAAATTCCTCATGATCTGTACTGGGATCAAACTGCAGTGGAAAGCCAGCAACTAACTGTCTGAGCTATGGCATGGCCTCCTTATAATGTGACTTTCTCGATTCCTCAGTAAACTCACTTCTATTATAGCCAGTCTACTTAACTTTGTTTCTAAATACACAGCATATTTCACTGAATACCTGGTACTTATTTAATGAAAAACTTGTGCATGTGATTTAAATGAAGATTTATGAAAATGAGCTATTATGGGAGGTACGACTGCTAGCTGACCTATTCATAAAAGTGAAACAGTAGCTCTGAAAAACTGGAACAGGCTGTATATGGGGTTAGAAGACACAAAATATCTCATTCTTCACTTAAATTGACAACATTCCATACAATCTTTCAACAAACATCATCCAAATAATGAATGTTCACACCTATTTGCCTAATTGGTTGTCGAACACCAATCTCATTGTTGACGAACATGATGGTGACGAGAGCAGTATCGGGCTGAATGGCTTTCTCTAATTCCTCCAGGTTGATCAGTCCCATGTTATTGACAGGTAGATATGTCACCTTAAAGCCTTCTCCTTCAAGTTGGCGACAAGAAGCTAATACACATTTATGTTCCTGAAATAAGTCATATAATATTAATGATTTAAGAATGACAAATATGAACAATTCTCTGAAAGCCTGTGACAATGGTTCATTCACTACACCAGGCATGTCCAACTTCAAACAGGTTGTGATCAACGTTTTAGTGTCAAAACCGCAAGTGATCTACCACCGCCTCCTATCGCCATACCTCGCTTTAAGCAAAAATATTAGTAAAAATAACACGACACATGATGTTTGTTGTAAAAGCAGTTAGTAACTGGGCTGTGTCTCTGGTGTCTGTAGATTTATCCAGTTGGAGGGAGAAAGCAACACAACTGGAAACATCTTTCAACAACTGTTCAGTTATGTTTCCAGACATCATTTCTATTTGCCGCATAATGGTGTTTCTTGATAATTGAAGATCTTGAATAGTTGCTATGAGCTCTTTCTTATTTTATATTACAAGTGAATTTACATGCTTTTCACGTATAATTAGCTTTTAAATTATAAAAACACAACCTTCCTTTTTTCTTGAACTCTTACAACATCCCCAAGAATTACATAAGGCTTTACTGTCGCTCTTAGATACATATCAGACCACATAAAATAAATTTTGCAAAACGCAATCACCATCAGTACCATCAATATTGCCATTACAATAATGACTGTCACTGCTTCTATTGCTATCATTGCTTGGTACTGCCAATCATAGCGCGTGTTACCTATGACCCACTGTGTGAGGCTGTATCATATGATTCTTGGACTAAATTTCTGTAGCAAAAACTAAAGTCACACCATTAATTTGATTTAATTTATCGTCTTCAGAGTAGACCCCTCCAAACCAAATATTGTCCTGTCGCATGTTGTTACATTTCTGATGCTCTTTTTGTGGAATGTTGTTGAACCCGTGATGCTTTGGACAATCTCTGGCATTTTACGACATCTCTTTCCTCTTCTGCATAATTCTCAATTTGGGGAACAAGAAGTCATTAGACACTAAATCAAATTAATCTGAATGATAGAGGAAAGATGTGCTTCAGCAGTATTCACTTACACAGGACAGTAAATGACCCAACACACTGCAGCGATGCAACACTAGGAACCCAACTTCCATTTCTGTCTAATCTCTTTATTTTGTAACATCCAAATAAAATGCTTCATTTTGAACATGAAATTTCTGTTTCCCAAGGTATGGCAATGATGGTGGCAGTGGCAGCAGTGGGAGTGGTGGTGGCGATGACAATGATAACAACAATGGACTGCCGGGACTTGAATAATTTTTATGGAAATCAAACAAACAAGACATGCTAATGAGTTTCTTCCTCAAATGCAGATTAAAGTATGGCGGTCTTCTCAAATATTACACAGTTCCTGATGCACAAATGTTCCTCCATAATGCCAGCTACAAGCATTTCACAGTGTGACAACTGTCATGAACACATTTACATAAAATAGTGTTTTACTCACAACTGAGAGAAATCAGTGCCTTCTCTCCAGCTGATATTAAATGAGAAACATCATCTGTGATTTATTGTTCCCATTATGTTTATTACTGATGTAAAATAAAATGAGTTCGGAACTTAGCAACTCTCACAGACAACGAAGGGCACATAGATTATTATACTGTTTAAAAGTACTTACATAATGGACACACTGCTATCTAGATTCGATTTTAATTGTATTCAGTGAAGTAAAACTCCAGAAACATACAAATGATCATCCAAAAAATAAACCTGTCTCACACTTAACCTTTATCATCTGGGAATCTGGGCTTTAAATCTCCTTGCACTACGGCTGTGGCAGCCATATTTTAATTTGTGTTTAACAGTTTGTCAGGGAATAGCAGATTTTGTATCTTCCACTTTGACGTGTCTGGTTGGGGGGGGTAATGATATTAGACATAACAGACGCAGCATTCATCCAGCTGGACCTCACAATGAGTGACTGAATTATGTGCTGCAATGCCAATAAGGCTTAACTGAAAATACAGAAATACTATCCCACTCTGTAAAGTGAGAAGGCTTCACATTATCCACCAGCTACAATAGGACATACTGATCAACATACATACTGTCTGTGTAGTGATAATGTGCTTCTTCCTGACACCATAGAAACGTGCCACACCTTTAATTGCCGTATTGTTTGACTCAGTAGCACCAGATGTGAATATTACTTCAGAAGGCTCACAGTTAATTAGATCTGCAACTTGCTGTGGAAAGAAGTATTAAAATGTATTAGTCCTCATATAAACCATGGTTATCTGGTATACATAATCTCAAATATTCTGCCATCATAAAGTCAGCATTCCAAACAAAAAACACAGGTATGTACTTTTACTATGTCAAATTTTCTAGAATCAGTTACAACGGTTCATTATTTATAGCCATAAAAGTCGGTTGCACCATAGTTGAAGCGGTTAGTTGTTGGCTTCCCACCGCAGCGGCCCAGGTTTGATCCCGCGTCTGGTCAACTGGGATTTGTGGTGGACAAAGTGGTGCTGGGGCGGGTTTTCTCCAAGTACTTTGGTTTCCCCTGCCAATCTTCATTCCACCAAATTCTCCATAATCATAGTCACCCAGGGCAGGTACAATAGGCCAATCTGTGGCCGCTGTGCCGGGTGAACCAAGCTGGACTCCACCCCTCACTAAGAGAATTTTATAGTCATAAAATCAGATATCCCTATTTGTATAGCTGCCGTGTTACTTTCCATTTTCAACAAAACTGTTCTGAAGATTAATTTCCTTACCATATAAGGGTACAAATAACTCTGGCAAGACAAGCACCTATAAATGTACTACTATTACTACTACAATACCACATTGAATGACTCTAGTGCTGACTCTTCAGCAAAGGCTTATTTGAAGGCCTGTTAATGTTGTGAAATACAGAAATTAAAAATGAAACTACAAAATATGATGCCAGATTCAGTTCAGTGATGTAACTATATTGGCCATATGTGACACTGAACTGTTTCAGTGGAATTCAATACAATGATTTTATCAAAGAATGCTTCCCCTTTTACTGGGGGATGTATCCAGTATGCTTTTATACCACCAAATGGTACTTATGTATCCCTACATGCCCCAAGCAACTTCAAAATTTATCACAATACTGTCCACCACAGTAGTGTTGCTAACCTTAGAAGCTTATTTGTAGAAACATGACCTAAGGCCTAATCTTAGAATCTGCTTCCACCAGCAAGATCACAAAGTTAGGCCCTGGGCTGTGTTTTTAAAAATTCATTTGTAAAACCTCCTAAGGTTAGGTTTTGAGGTTTGTTATTACAAATTTCTAAGGTTGGCGATGCTAACATGACAGACATCAAGGTAGTAAAGTTCAAAATTATTTGGGTCATCCATTTGTATGTTAGAATGTTATTATTCAGCTACATTCAGCCACCACTGCCACCAATGCGCTCCTTGTTCGGTGCATTTATTTTGGGATGTGGGTTTCCTAAACTGGGGATTCCTTTTCATAATGGCTGTTTAGGTAGTGGATGCTACTGAGAAGGCTGGAGACACATCGGCAGCCATGTTGGATGGCATCCAATGCCATCTCGCAGCTTGCAGCCTGTTTGACCCTTTGGAGTTTAATATGCTTATTACATTGGGGTGGGGTTTTTGGTTTGGAAACACTGATCAACATCTTGGCAATAAAGTGATGCTGTGCTCTGTAATAAACTGCAAGCATGCCGTAACATACAAGCTCATATGCGAAATGGAATGCTTCCTAGAAATCTTCTGTCTTCCAGATAAATGCAGTTGTGCTAAACTACACTTTATTCCTATGGCTATTACACTGAACATTAAAATTAACTTTAAGCTATACTTGCTGTCAGTGAAATCACTTTATTGAGTAATTATTTTTATTCCCTCTTTCAAGTTATGGGTACAATTTAACTAATCTTCAGTGAAAATTTGCCTAAATTCATCAATGTTTGCCTGGAAGCAAAACCATGAAATATTCTTCAGTCTGGGCAGTCTCAATACTCAAGATTGGGACATTACCAGAGATAATGATCTTGCTGGCCTAATAGCTGTCTACTCACTCACTGCTAACTAGCGTCACCCAGCAGCAGCAAGACACCTGTCTTGACATTTGGCTGTCAAGTGTTTTGTATCTGCTTAGTGACATGATGTTTAAACAAAATGGATGTTCTGATGTATAATAAACTTAAAATTATTCATTACAGCTGATTACTTAACTTGACCTAATCTAACTCCAAAGCTTAATGTACAGTTTATCTTATATTATAAATATCAGTATGTATGTCTTACCTCCAACTGCTCTATTTAAATGGCTGAATTACACATTCCTGTCCAGCTGTGAACCTGCACACCACAGTATGCCTTCTCAGTTCAGCATATTTTGTGAGATCAGCTTTCACTTAATCCTTCTGGATAAGCTAATTATCTGATAACAGAATTGGAAGGTTCTACACCAAAGTCTGATATTGGATATGATGCTGAGCCAGATAAATCCAGCTGAAATACAACCCATTTACCAAATGCCTACTTCAATATTATCCTCTGATTTTTAGCTTCATAATTCTCTTATAAATAAAATTTCCTCAACTTACTTTCCTTGCAGTGTACATAGCCTTTTCACTCTCCCAACCATACGCGTGAGTTCTAGAATGAGGGTTACCATGGTAATGTGTTAAATATGGCAACATAGCATCCAGTACACGCGGATCCTGCACGAGACAATGTCATAATAACCAGAAACTCATTTAATAAAAGATGTTTAAACACAGCCAATTCTCAAACATTTGGACTAATGGTAAAGAGAAAAATGAATATCTGAAAACAAAAATATCCAAAAACCTTCATTATAATGCTGAATGAATCCAAATACAACAGTAAGTTGAGCACTTTGCTAGAGCCTAGGGTTTATGAACCCTTACCCAAAGATCATACAGCTAAGGCTGAGAGGAAAGTACAGAGACACCTCTCTGCACACAAACCTGCTCTTCCTGCATATCTAACACATAAGCTGACTCTATACCACATCAAACATCCACATCTATATGGGCATCTCAAGATTCACAAATCTGACATTCCTCTGAGGCCTATAGTGAGTTCCATTGGTCCCCCTTACTGTGCCCTGGCTGGTTTTCTCCATAAGATACTGTGTCCTTCTGCTGCAAAACCGAAATCTTTTGTAAAGCATTTGAGCCACTTAGTACAGTTGTTGAAGACTGTAAACCTTCATTCTCTTTGTTAGCTTTGATGTGTTAGTCTTTTCACTGATGTACCAACACATGAAGCCCTACAAGTCATCAGAAATAAGCTCCACAGTAATGATACATTGGAAAAATGGTCTGGTTTTCAGTCTGAAGCCATAATAGAAGTGCTGAAAGTTTTAATATTTTCACGTGGACAGTATTTTTTAAATTTTTTATTATTGCTAGTGGGGTGGGACTAAGTCCCTTGTACTGCAGCCACTTCTGGTCTATTGTACCAGCCCCAGATGATAGGTGAGGGTGATTGTGGAGCAATTGTTGGAATGATGATTGGCAGGGGAAACCGAAGTACTCGGAGAAAACCTGCCCCAGCGCCACCTTGTCCACCATAAATCCCACTTGTCCAGACCCGGGATCAAACTCGGGCCGCCACGGTGGGAAGCCAGCGACTAATCGCTTGAGATATGGCGCGACCCTACGTGGACAACAAGTTCTTCCAACAGAAAAATGGCATGGCTATGGGAAGCTCTCTATCTCCCATTGTCAGCGACTTCTACATGGAGCATTTTGAGAAAAAGGCTCTTGACTCGGCACAGCACGACCCATTGCACTGGCTCCAGTAAGCTGATAACACATTTGTGGTCTAGCCTCATGGCCCAGAACAGTTACAGAATTTCCTCACCTACCTCAATAGTTTCAGGCCCTCCATCAAGTTCACTAAGGAAACAGAGTCAGACAGTGTGATTCTTTTTCTGGATGTTCTGGTCATCAGGCCACCACAGTTTACAGAAAACCCACCCATGCTGGCCAATAACTCAACTTCAAATCTAACAATCTCCCGCATGTGAAAAGAAGTTTAATTCAGACTCTTCACAATGCCAAGAATAACATGATCTGTTAAATGAAATCAGTAGCCTGAGACATGATCTCCAGATCAACGGTTATCGCCAAGGATAGCAGTCTTCCAAATGGAGGCTGGTTAGCTCTTTCTAAGGGACCCAACAGAGTAGGCATCTCCCACTTACATGAGACCAGAACGGATCCAGTTTCCAAAATGTTGTGTTCTATAGTTTTTGGAGTAACAGATGATGGACAAAGTACAAACACCCAGTAATTCTAAGTGTCCTACATCACTGTCAGAATCCTTTAGAATCAAATACATTCCTAACATCTGACATTGTTCTTAGCAGTTTACCATTGGAGTTGTTGCCTGTGCATCCAAATATAATGGCCTCCCATCAGTAGGAAGTTTTTTTGTATAGTCAACAAGTTTCCTGACTACAGGGTCACCTGAAAATGAAATAATACATGAAATAGGTATGCAGTGAAATTCTGAAGGTATTTCCATAACTAAACTAACTTCCAATCAAAACAGAATATACAGGTAAATCATAGAGAACACACAACTTCCAAGAATAACTGTTACTAAATACTTTGTTAACAACATAAGATATTACTACAATTTACTCTACTGTAAAATCCTACATAATACTGTAAATACAGTGTAATCAATCATTTCTGAGCTTCCCACAAATTTCCGAGTTGCTCAGATGGAAAAGTATGATGTGTCTTCTATCAGGCCAGAGAGACTCAAACTGCCAGCACAGTCAACAAACCTACAGTCTAATAAATCACAAATAAAACTTACCCAGATTACAGCTGATGCTAAAAATGCTCCTTGTGATTGCTCTCAGGGCAATGTTCAAAGCCTAGCACCAATTTCATAGCAACTGAATTACAGAAAATCAAACTGATTCCAAATACTGAGTGCTCACTAAAGAAAAAAAAATTGGTGAAATTGTTTTTTTAATTGAAGTGAATTTATTTGCATAAACCCTAAGCAGGTTAACACCTTTGGATATAGAACAAGTCAAAAGAATACCTACTGGTACAAGTAATTTTATCTTAAACTAATATAGCTTAATTCTACATTATTCTCTATTTACATTGAGGTATTTGTCTGCAGAGTAGAAGGAATGAGCATGCAGATAATTCTTTAGCTCTGATTTAAAATGTTTAGTGTCATTACTCAAGTTTTTGATACTTTGTGAGAAACTATTGTACACTTTTATGCCAGAAAAGTAGACTCCTTTTTGATATAGTGATAAGTTTGATGAAGGTATGTGGAAGTTATATTTTTGTCTAGTACTCATGTTATAGATATTGGAATTTAATTCAAATTTATTTTTGTTGAACACAACAAATAAGAGAAGCGATAGTATGTATTGTGATTGAAGAGGTAGAATTTTTAATTTCTTAAATAAATCTCTANCATGGTAAACCATCTTCAGTGTTTCCTGTTGCATAAAGGACTTAATTGATCTCATTGCATAGCAAGCTGCACTTAATTTAGGTATAGTTTGTTCTATATATATTTTCCAAGACAGTGTACTGTCTACATGTATTCCAAGGAATTTTGTATCAGGTGCTTTACAGATTAATTTGTTGGCATAACTGATGACCAGATCACTTAGGTGGCTGTTTTTAGTTGAGAATGGTAAGTAATGGGTTTTATCAAAATTTAGTGAGAGTTTATTGGCTTCGAACCATCTATTTAAAGCTTCAAATACAAAATTTATGTATCCAATGGTCATGTACCAGAATGGATCGATGAATGCTAATAAATACAATACAATCTGCATTAAAGCAAGCAACATAACTTTAAATCAGTCTAATTATTTGATGTCATTAAACTGAAACGGTATTTTTCGAACTGTCATACAATGAGGAGTATCTGCATTCCAAACTAATTGCACTCACAATGCAGTCTTAGAGAAAATTCTATGAATTTGTCTAAATTGGCCTCATTTTAATCTTACACTATATATGCTAACAATTCTTAACACGCCAGGTATATTAAGTAAAATTGCTGCGGGGGGGGGTTAACCTACCCTAGGCTAAGCCAGGTATATTAAGAAAAATTCCGGGGGGGGGGGGGGGTTAACCTACCCTACGCTAAGTTCGACTAACCCATCCCAGATCACACCCGAATGAGGCAGCGTCAGATCAAAATTCGACCACGACATTTGTGTTATCACGGACCTATACAGCAACGTGCTTTCTGAAAAGCTCTTTCTCTCATCCTAACCTACAACTTTGGCATTAAGTGCCCAGCACTTTCATATGAAAAGAAACAGAGAAATATGCAAAAGAAAAGAAAAGTAATACCTTGTGGAGCTGTTGCATAATGGTGATTAGGCAGTTGTCCGTAATAGGGTTCGTTAATTGCAAATATTCCAGAATAAATAGTTGAGCTTACTTCTTTCACACCTCTAGATTTCAGTCCCAAAGAAAACAACTGTAATAAGCGAACCATTATACGACCTTAACGTGTTCCAATAATGAAATATAAAGACGCGTATACCCAATAAGCACAACCAACTAGAAATCACAGCCAGGCGAGTCTCACGAACTCGCAAACATAAATTTCATGATTCGCTTTCGAACATCCACCACTTGCAATTTCAATGTCAACTACGGCACCTACAACCATTAATGCCACCACCGGCCACTACAGCAAGACGCGTATACCCAATAAGCACAACCAACTAGAAATCACAGCCAGGCGAGTCTCACGAACTCGCAAACATAAATTTCATGATTCGCTTTCGAACATCCACCACTTGCAATTTCAATGTCAACTACGGCACCTACAACCATTAATGCCACCACCGGCCACTACAGCTGTGGGAGCTTTGAGCGCCGTAAGTTTCAGGCACTGCTTGACGTCATGATCGGTCATGACAGTACTGCCATCTGGCGGACGTAACGCTACTAGTTCTCCTAAACTAATGGCGTCAACTCTCGGAAGACACACTGTTCAGACACGTCAGTGTGACAATATGAGTGTACGATGATGAATGTATAAGGGGTGGGCCTTCTCGACCCTTGCACCGCGACCTACATTGTGCTCATATGAGTGTAGGTTTGGCTGCTGAAAATATAAGTTTACGTGTCTCTTGCATTTTACGAATCAAAGGGACGAGAACTCCACCAAACTGACAATTGAATCCAGTCTACATTATCAGTCATTATCCAGTCAATATTGTCCCACAATCTATGCGTATGGGTAACAAATGGTTCCTGCCCCACTGAGTCCTTACTACAGTTTTGTTCATATTACTCACTTCACCACGTTTGTTACATGCCTCGCCCATCGTATCTTCCCAGACAAGATCACACTAAAATAACGTGGGTATAATTACTTACTTACTTACTTATTCATGGAGCTGAGCCCTTCTGGAGGAGCCGCCAATTCTGCAGCTACTCAAGAATTTACCAGCATATTGTGGAACCCAAAGGTTCATTATCGTGTTCACAAGAGCCCTCCACTGGTCCCTATCCTGCGCCAGATCTATCCAATCCATACCATCCCATCCTATCTCTCTAAGATCCATTCTAATATTGTCAACCCACCTACGCCTTGGTCTTCCCAGTGGTCTCTTTCTTTCTGGCTTTCCCACCCATATCCTATACGCATTCCTCGTCTCCCCCATTCGTGCTACATGCCCTGCTCACCTCATCCTCCTTGACTTGAGCATTCTAATTATACTTGGAGAAGAGTACAAGTTATGAAGCTTCTCATTATGCAGTTTTCTCCAACCTCGTGTCACTTCATCTTTCTTCGATCCAAATATTCTCAACATACTGTTCTCAAACACCCTCAGTCTATGTTCCTCCCTTAATGTCAGAGACCAAGTTTCACACCCATGCAGAACCACAGGCAAAATTAAAGACTTTAAAGGATTTTATCTAGTTTTATCTTGAAAAGAGAACTACAGCGTGTAATTTTAACACGGATTAAAGCAGTGTAGCAGTTTTAACACGATTTAATAAAATATTTGTAACATATCAAGAAACTTGAAGATGGTCGTTTGGGGCCGAAACATGTAGTGTCAATGTGTATAATGTTAAACTAAAATTAAGTAGTGAATAAACAAGTGTTGCAATATTGACGGACAATAAATGCATGGACGTTTAGTTCTACAACTGCAACAGGATGCTGAAATACAGAATTACAATGCCGCTTGTTATTAGGGTCTTGTCATTTCAGTGTCAGACATCGAATTGCCAAGACGGTGCACAAAACTAGAAACATGATTAGACGGACATCTTCAGAATTTTAACTTTCATACAGAAAAGTAAGTCAGAATTTTGACTGGTTAAGGTGCACACGCCCGGCTTTCAACTGCTGGCAAGAACAGAAATATTTATCTTCACCAAGTGTAAATGTCCGCTATGGAATGCACTCAGTGAGTACTCAGAGCGTGAAGAGGTTACAGCATGTCGATAACTATTAAATTCTGTCAAGTGTCAGTGTTAATAACGGCATAACTCTGAAGAGTTCTGTCAGTGGTGTGATACAGTTAATATTGTTAGCTTTCTGGTGTCTGTCACTGGACGTGATTGTGAGTAGCTTCTTGGAAATGTACGACCCAACTAGATACCCCTCACCGGACGACAGGAAGACTCTGGAAAGCCAGGTAATGCCCATGTTAATAATGAGAATTCAACTGCGTTCTCTTGACTTCTTGTCGTGGTGATCTCTTTTAACTAAATGGTTGAAAGTGCGTCTGCATATAATTATCCCCACAGAAGGGCGGTTACCAAACTATGTGGCGTGTACCGAATTGGTTCGCGTAAAAATTATGGGAATGTTCTGAAACCGAATTACCAATAGGGCAGACAAAACCTAACCTGATATACGTATATCTCCATAGAGTGTGTGTTTGATCTGCTGAAGAAAAAATAATAAAAAAGGTTGGATTGAACTTCATTACGGAAATGTTATATTTTATGTTTTCCAAAAAGTAATCTTATAGCAATACACTCAGTGGAGGGTAAATGGGTAAATAATATAACCCTCAAAAGAAAGAAAATAAATGCATCAAAAATTTTAGTTGGAAAACCAGAAGCGAGACTACCCACGAGCGCTAGCTTCTTGGGATAGATAATATTAAGAAAGATTGTAATAATAAAGCTTGTAGAATAGATTCATCCGACAAATTTAAGGTTCAGTAATGAACTCGTGTAAACACGTTAATGGATTTTCGATTTCCGTAAAAAGCGGGGAACTCCTTCGCCAAACGGTTAATTAAGCAACATATCATGGAGAAATGAGGGGAATGGAAGTATATCTCCACAATTTTTAACCTCAGAATTAAATGAATGCGAGTTGTCAGCTTCAAACCACGGCCTCTTTACTCCTGCGTAACCATCCCCCGGTATCAATTAGGTAGGAAGCTGGGTGGGCCCCAAAGTGGATATGGACGTTGTGGAGGAAACAAAAAACCCTCTTCCCTTGCTCACCTGCCCGTGGCCGTCCGCTGTGAAGACTGGCTCCTGGCAGGTAACGTATATTATTCGCTTAAAGAATCTATTTCCTTTTATGAGGGAAATGTGATTACACAAAAAAAAACAGTTATTTTAGCATCTCTGAAGAATTAGCAACAGCCATGTGACGGACATTATTGCTGTACCCTTAAGTAGAACAATCGGTGTGCAGTTGGGACTACAAGCGTTAATAGCGGCAGAAGGTGTAACTCTTTAATATAGTTTCGAGGCTTCCACATAGATGGAACTGCAGTTTTATTCTCGATGCTACACATACAAGCAATTCGCGTTCCGGTTATGGTGGAGTAAAGAGGTTAGGCGTGAATTTGATCGTGTTTTGAGAAGAAAATTGCGGTTTACAGTTTAATACGGTGGTGTTAGAATACATTAATTCATTTTCGTATTCTGCTGAATTTTATTTGGTTTTATACCGAAAGTGACAAATACTCGTAAGTAAATTGCGGGGTTCGGGCAAAAACACAACGGCCGGAAATTCACGTGCTTCTGACCGTGGACTCTACCAATATAGAATCAGTGGCCTAGAAATGGAAGCAGATACAATGGAAGAGGTAGGAATATCATGTGATGCAATTATCCATTCTAGATTTCTACTTTTGCTGCAAACAATGGTAACAACAAACTGGAATATATTCGCCGGAAATTTGCAGTGCTTTGTTTCAATCGTTTCTTTGGCTGTGCCCATTACAGTTATGCCCATGCTTTAGAGCAGTTAAAATAGCACAACTTATTTTTTTATTATTATTCATAGTGGGAATGAGTCCACTTGGTACTGCGGCCACTTCTGGCCTATTGTACCAGCCCCAGATGATAGGTGAGGGTGATTGTGGAGCAATTTGCAGATTGAAGATTGGCAGGGGAAACCGGAATACTCGAAGAAAACCTGCCCCAGCTTCACAAATCCCATATGACCAAACCCGGGCTCGAACCCGAAGCCAGCGACTGAGGCCCGGCCTTATTGCACAGTTTGCTGAAGGAGATGTGTCCCTTTGAAGCACTCTTCTTCATTGAATTTTGACTTGTTTCTACATTCTATCCCTTACATACTTACTCACTCATGGAGCTGAGCCCTTCTGGAGGAGCCGCCTATTCTGCAGCTACTCAAGAATTTCCCAGCATTTTATGGAACCTGAAGGTTCATTACCGTGTTCACAAGAGCCCTCCACTGGTCCATATCCTGAGCCAGATCTATCCAATCCATACCATCCCATTCTATACCTCTAAGAACCATTCTAATATTGTCCACCCACCTACGCCTTGGTCTTCCCAGTGGTCTCTTTCCTTCTGGCTTTCCCACCAATATCCTATGCGCATTCCTCGTCTCCCCCATTCGTGCTACATGACCTGCCCACCTCATCCTCATCATTCTAATTATTCTTGGAGAAGAGTACAAGTTATGAAGCTCCTCATTATGCAGTTTTCTTCAACCTCCTGTCACCTCATCTCTCTTCGGTCCAAATATTCTCCTCAACACCCTGTTCTCAAACACCCTCAGTCTATGTTCCTACCTTAATGCCAGAGACCAAGTTTCACACCCATAAAATTCTATCCCTTTCTTTGCGAAATTGTTGGTCTTCCAGTTCCTGCTCAGTTTATCAGAGACTTTGCTTTGTCAATATTTTCTCTTAAAATAAAACTGTCGTTCTAGATGACTTCAGATGTTAATCTTGTTTGTATGGACGTTTACGTGTGTGGAACCCAAATTTTCTCTTTTCATCATATTGTATTAGTATTCAATACGAACATGTGTATATTTTTTCTGGTCGTACAATAGTTGTCGTGATCGCACTAATGGAGAAGTTTTGTCTAACCGATACAAGGTGCCTTGTCTAGTATTTGTATTTGTGCACGCGTTTTATACACGTTCCTGCTTGCTCGTGCTTACGTTATAATTGTTTTTAGCGCTGTTAAGTAAACGTGTATACAAATAAAGAATTGAATGGTTTTGTCATTGTTATTATATTATAATGGTGATCATACGCACTCTAAATAATTTTTAAATTTAACTCTTTTGGACAAACAAATGTTCGCAGGTACAGTCTGTATTTACCTTCTTAACAAATGTCGGAATTTATGGACACATTTATTTGTAAACAACTGACTTCTGAGATTTTTACTCTCGCTCAAAAGTTCTCGCAAACCGAAAGCTACTTTTGCAGAGTACTGTTAGCATTGGATTATGACCAAAAGAATAGAATATCCAAATATTTCGGATGCCCTACATTCCCCCTTCTTCAGGGTCGAATAGTTACACATTGAGACGTATTAAAATGTTTCAAGCAAAATTCATATGTCACGATAAAGTTACTGTTTACTAAGGCTAGTCAAAGGTTCCACAAGCTAGAGTAGACACTGCATTACCACATTTCAGGGGGCCCATATACATACGAGCAGTGGCGGCTCGTAGCTAAAATTAGTGTGGGCGCTGCTCCAGAAAATTTGTAGTCTTTGTTTTAAAATTGTATAAAATGAAACAAACATGTATAAAAAGAAAATTTATTCAGAAACTTGATAAAATCCTAAAAGAACAAAATCAAACATTTTTTACTTACTTTAATCTAAATTGTTACAGTTCAAGCTTAATCTATTCATTTAAAAATGAAATCCATTCTTTTTAACCTTTATATTATGCTCATTGATTGAAAGTCTGTATGCCTCATTAAGTTTCTCCTTAATACTTACGGTTCCTAAAAGTGACAGTGAAACTGCATTATCAACGTGCTTCTTTGACTTATCATGCTTTTCAGTTTTTCTTTCATTTTCTTTATATTTCTAAAACCATCTTTTGTCCACGTTACATCACCCCCAAACAGCAAACACGGGAAGCAAAACAGTGCATTTTTTACTTCATAGCCGCAAAGCCAACTTTTCCGTTTGTACCATTCAGAATTAAAGCTACGACTA